>NC_136265.1:68814927-69099927 GCF_964187855.1 Myxine glutinosa | reverse complement strand
AAAACCCGTTATAGAAAATAGGCTCTTGGATAAACATCCGGCAATTATAAGCCTCAAGGCAACGGTGAACCCCAAAACCTTTCCAAACTCTCAGCAAACCCTGATAAAAAGTTGGGATTGAAACTAAGCTGACACGGTCAAGGTTCACCAGGAACAAGTGCCTATCATAACACAGGCCTCCCGCTTGTTGCAACAAGAAAAACGCAAATGAGCGCCAGGGCAGCTCTTCAGCATACAACAGACGTTGCACAGACTGTAGGCGAAAAGCCATAAGCCGGGTGGACACATCCACAATTCCATGTCCACCCTCCTTCCGAGGATGGTACAGTATTTGTGGCCGAAGCCAGTGGTATCCATTCCAAAAGAAATTAACCAAGACCCGCTGGATGGCTGGTATCAACTCCTTGGGTGGCTGCAAGGCAATTAGTTTATGCCATAATCTTGCTGCTATCAAGTTATTTATAACAAGAGAGCGGCCTTTATAAGAAAGAGATCGCAGCAGTCCTTCCCATCGTTTCAACCGGTGTGTAATTTGTTCAATCATTCCTTCCCAGTTCTTCGTTTCTACTTCCTGGTTGCCAAGATAGACAGCAAGATATTTGACCCCATCTGTTTTCCACTCTAAATTATGTGGGAGTGACGGTGGCAGTGTTAAAGAAAGGTTATCTGAACCGCACCATAAGGCTACACTCTTGCCCCAATTTACTTCGGCGGAAGAGGCCGCAGAGTAGTCTTTAAAGCAACGCTGCACCGCAGCAACACTACTTGGGCCCTTAATCAGAACACATACATCATCAGCATAAGCTGTGACCACAAATCTTGAACCAAAAACGGCTCCCACATCCTGAGTTATTCGCTGCCTGATGGATGCTAAGAGTGGTTCAAGGGCAATTATATACAGAAGTCCAGAAAGGGGACACCCTCGACGGATACCCCGACGGAAAGGAAAAGGGGGACATAAACTGTTGTTTACTTTCATCATGCAGAAGGTGTTAGTGTATAACAGCTTGACATAGGAAATGAAAGTTTTGCCAAAACCCATCCGCTCCAGAACAGAAAACAAATATGTATGATCAACACGATCAAAAGCCTTTGTTTGGTCAAGAAACAACAACCCAAAACTGGCACGCAAGTACTTATTACAAGAAATAATATCCCTTATCAGAAAAATATTGTCATAAATTGACCTTCCTGGTACACAGTAGGTCTGGTCAGGGTGCACAATAGAGCTGATCACAGTTCCCAAACGGTTTGCTAAGGCCTTCGACAAAAGCTTGTAATCCGCACACAGCAATGAGACAGGCCGCCAGTTCTCGACTAGTTGAGTGTCCCCAGCCTTTGGCAACAGGCAAATGACTGCTCTTCTGCAGGACAGGGGAAGCTCTCCAACATGAAGGCATTCATCAAATACCTCAAGCAGGTCAGGTCCCACAAGTTTCCAAAAAGTCTTATAGAACTCTCCGGGCAAACCATCAATCCCAGAGGCTTTACCATCCTTCAAGCTCCGCATAGCAGTTTCAAGTTCAGCAGCCGAAACTGACATGTTCAATGTGCGTTGCTGGTCTTCCTCAAGTCTTGGAAGCCCAGTAGTCAGCTCCTGCAAGGTCTCATTACTTATGCTCTGGGGGGAGTACAAGTTTGTATAAAAAACCCTTCAAAACAGACTTAATCTCCTGTTGGGAGGTCACTATTGACCCATTAGCAGCACGTAGCCCATGAATCTGTTGTGATTTTTTGACAGAGTTCTCCAAACCAAACAAGGCCTTATTTGGCATATCCAATGTTAAATAACTCATTCTCATGCGTACCAGGGTGCCCATTGCTCGCTGCCGTACCAGTTCAGTCAACATTGCCTTTTTAGTCCATAGCAGCCGGTCACCTGTAGTGTCTTTCCCAGCCGTATTAATGTTTTCCTCCAGGGCTGCGATTTCAGCCTTTAATGAATCAATCGAGAGATTTTTCAATTTAGTGGCATAAAGACTATATTGTTGACAGAACGATTTGACCTGACCCTTTGCGAGGTCCCACCACAGTCGAAGGTTAGCATGTTCAAATTTGGAGGACCGAATTCTTTCCCACACGGCTCGAAAAGCCTCTTTGAATCTCATATCATTCAGCAGGTGGGTATTAAGTGACCAATACGCACTACCCCCTGAGGTCAGAGGCAAATTAAAACCCATTGAAACCAGGTAATGGTCTGTGAAACCAGTTGGGAGTATCTGGGTTGTGGCCATCACATTTAGCATTGGCTTATTCACGTAGAATCTGTCTAGCCTTGCCATTGATATCCTCCCATCATGGCATCTGCACCACGTATAGCACCGTGAAGTTGGGTGTTGCAACCTCCAAACATCTTTCAAATGCTGATTTTTGATGATGTTCTCCAAAATCCTCATAGAAGCTGGATGGGGTTCATGACCGGTCCTGTCTACGGAAGGATTGATAGTGCAATTGAAATCACCAGCAACACAGATGAAAGCGGTTGTATCCAGTCCTTTTACAAAGTCATGCAGAGTGGAAAAGAACACTTCTTTCCATGGGCTCACTCGGTGCATATACGTTCACAATGATGATCCTTTGCGTGTTGCAATAGAAATCCACCGCTATCAGATGTCCCTTATAAATTTCCTTAAAGACAATCTTCCGAGCAGGGATTCTATCACTCAAGGCGATGGCAACACCAGCTTTGGGTGTGGTAAACCCACTCAGCCACCACTGCCCTCGATAAAGTTTTCCCCATTCAGCAACCAGGGTGTTCGTAGCATGAGTCTCCTGTATCAGGATGATGTCGGCTTTCACCCTCTCCATCGCCTGAATTGTCTGAATTTTTCGTAAGGGGGTACAACCCCCATTGATATTCAGGGATGCGATACATATCTTTCGCAAAGCCATTTACAAAGGTAACTCACCCTCCGCCTGCAATTCCTTATTCGCCTTTGTGACCGCTTTCCGAAGACGCTGAAATTGGGCCTCCGAGATTTCCATTGGGTCATTTCTTTGCAGGAGGGGTCTTGCAACCCTGATGAAAGTTTTCACATCGGGAAAATGGTCTTTGATCACAACGTAGCGTTGCCTAAACGTCTCGTTTAGGAAACTGATGACGTTTTCCTTTGTTGCTTCCATCTGTTCTTCTCCCTGATGATCATTCACAGACACAAGGCTTTGAGCTTCCTCATCCAGCTCCCTAACCACATCAGCGTTGAAACTCCTTTGTTGTGTGTCAGGAGCAGGCACACCTTCTGTGTCATCACCACTGCAGTCTTCTTGTTGCATCACAAGGGGCACATCTGTGCCACCACTGCTGCCTATTATAGGTCTGCTTGGACCATCATCCTTGGTCGTTTCAACCGGATGTGAGCAACAACCGTTGTCACTCAGGCCCTGGGACTGCTCGTTGTCACAAGGGACAATGGTGCCATCATCACAACCAATACTGCTGCATTGATTTTCTTCAACAAGAGCAAGGGGTGAAGTCCTACTCTCCTCTGTTTCGTCACCACCCTGCCCAGCTTGCCGAGAATCATCAGGATAGTCTGAGATACTGTTTGTTTGTACGAGTATCACTTTGCTACCTTTGTCTTCCACCTCGGCGCTCAAAAAGGTACGTTTTAGGTTCCTCTTAGCCTCGGTGCCTTTCATCAATACCTCCTCAAAGACCATATTCTCTTGAGGTTGCAGCCTCTTGTCCACATCGACTGGGTGCACCCCTGCTGCACTAACCTCAGCAACACCGCCACCACTTTCCACACCCTGGTCTTCTGGTGTGGACGTCTGTACTCCACCAGGCTCATGAACGGGGGGCACTGCATCAGTTACAGGGGGGGCCGACCCAGCTGCTGTAGCGTACGTCTTCTTGGCGTCTGGGCAATACTGCTTAGTGTGTCCGTGTGCTCCACATCCGTAGCAGATCAAGGTCTCGGTCGCCATGAAGATTCTATATTCATGCTCGCCTACTTTAAAGGTGTGGGAGGTGTTCAACTGCTTCGCTGCGTCTTTTAGAACAACAAAACAAAAACGTCGAAACGATTGTACGTGCTTCAACCTGCCGTTTCTCATACGTAGAGGAACCCTAATGATTCGAGAGACGACAGTACCAAACTCACCGAGCTTGTGTAGGATTTCCTCGTTACCTAGAAAAGGCGGAACATTGCTCAGAATGACTTTAACTGCCGGCGTGTCCATCGACGACACAGGAACAAACAGATCGTTTCCCAAGGTCAAACCATTCTGCACAACAATATCGGCCAGACTTATTTGCGAAACAAAAACCACAATTTTGTGATTCATACGAGACGCGGCACGAATGTTACTCACGTCGATCAAATCCCCAATCGCAAGCAAAATGTCATCCATTTCAACTCCCTCCGGCGGGACAAGGCACAGCCCGTGCTTACGCGATAAACCCTCATCGGTAACACGATCGGCAGGCCTTTGGCTACTCCTATTAGCCATATCGTCAAAGGAGAAACGAAGTGAAAGCAAATAGATTTGTATAATCCCAAAAAAAAAGAATAGAAAAAAATATATATATTAAGTAACTAAAAACGAAAGCACGGTTTAAACCACGTTAGGAAAAAACGTGGTTCAAACAAACCCTTACCGTGCTGGCTCTCCCTCTCTCTGTCTCGAAGGAGGAGAAAAAAACGAGGGACAGGTGGTAACGAAGCAGGAAGGGAGGAAAAAGGTCAACATACACGACAAGAGTACAAAAGGAAAAAAAAACAAAGGAAAGGGAAAGGTAAAAAGGTTGGTGGGGAGAGGATGAAAAACAACACGAGCCAGGAGCTACAACACACAAGCACGAGCACGCGCCATCTTGCCACGCCCAACACACGAAACGGCCAGCAGGGGGCGAGAGAGAGAGAGAGAGAGAGAGAGAGAGAGAGAGAGAGAGAGTGAGAGAGAGTGAGAGAATTGAATTTGCAACACCATTTATTTCACAAAAAATACACCAGGTCAAGTTACATTTTTACAGGAGAGAAAAATAAAAATAAAAACAACAGTTCTTAATGTTAAAAAGAAAAGTACAAATTCGATTCATTTACAACACATAATGCTTCATTAATACACCATTTGCACTCAAAGAGTTTGACATTTTCATTCGCCACATAATAATCAAACTCTAACCTTATTCTTGCAGACACCAGCCCTTTAAACATAGGAACAACATCAAACCCATGCCCATTATCAATTTTAATTTTCCTTGATTTATATATTGAATATTTTGCTACAGCAACTAAGAAGTTTAGGAGAACACCAGAGTCCTTGCAGGAGGGTCTGAAAGATACACCAAAAATAAAAGAGTGTGAAGTAAAAGGAAAAGACAACTGCTCAAAAAGGTGTGTGAGAATCAAGAAAAGAGGTATTAGTCTTTCGCATTTCACATAGGCATGAAAGAGATCCTCCTTCTGGACACAGAAGGGGCATGCTACTGGCACTGAGCTGTCAAGGTGATGAACAAAGGTGTTCGTAGGGAGAGCCCAATGTGCTAGTCTCCACTGGATATCTGCGAGGAACCCGTAAATAGGTAGTTTGTACATATTAGGCCACAGTGGCGTGGCAGGAGACCCTGGCCCTAACCTTTCTGACCACAAGGCCACTCGCGCCACTCCGGAGAAGGGTGATGCTTGGTTTTCTCGAAGGAGCTTGTGAATACCCGCCTTTTTTACCAAATGAAAAGGAGATACAAGTTCACCATTTGACTGGAGAGCTGGGAGCACCTTAATTTCAGGGAAAGACAGCTGAAAATCCTCGACATTGTTTATACCTTCCCAGCCAATATTTAACTCCTTAAACTTCCTCTTGACGATGCGTATAATTTGGCTGACAATACGCACGGATCTTAAACCAAGAATGGCCGCCACCCTGCCAGCAGACATCCATTTTGTCCCAGATGTATCCCTCAGGTCACAAACTTTGCCAATTCCTCCTTGAGTAAATTTCCTAATCAAAGTCGGACTATGAGGAATGCATGGAAAGAAACCGTTATAGAAAATAGGCTCTTGGATAAACATCCGGCAATTATAAGCCTCAAGGCAACGATGAACCCCAAAACCTTTCCAAACTCTCAGCAAACCCTGATAAAAAATTGGGATTGAAACTAAGCTGACACGGTCAAGGTTCACCAGGAACAAGTGCCTATCATAACACAGGCCTCCCGCTTGTTGCAACAAGCAAAACGCAAATGAGCGCCAGGGCAGCTCTTCAGCATACAACAGACGTTGCACAGAATGTAGGCGAAAAGCCATAAGCCGGGTGGACACATCCACAATTCCATGTCCACCCTCCTTCCGAGGATGGTACAGTATTTGCGGCCGAAGCCAGTGGTATCCATTCCAAAAGAAATTGACCAAGACCCGCTGGATGGCTGGTATCAACTCCTTGGGTGGCTGCAAGGCAATTAGTTTATGCCATAATCTTGCTGCTATCAAGTTATTTATAACAAGAGTGCGGCCTTTGTAAGAAAGAGATCGCAGCAGTCCTTCCCATCGTTTCAACCGGTGTGTAATTTGTTCAATCATTCCTTCCCAGTTCTTCATTTCTACTTCCTGGTTGCCGAGATAGACACCAAGATATTTGACCCCATCTGTTTTCCACTCTAAATTATGTGGGAGTGACGGTGGCAGTGTTAAAGAAAGGTTATCTGAACCGCACCATAAGGCTACACTCTTGCCCCAATTTACTTTGGCAGAAGAGGCCGCAGAGTAGTCTTTAAGGCAACGCTGCACCGCAGCAACACTACTTGGGCCTTTAATCAGAACACATACATCATCAGCATAAGCTGTGACCACAAATCTTGAACTAAAAACGGCTCCCACATCCTGAGTTATTCGCTGCCTGATGGATGCTAAGAGTGGTTCAAGGGCAATTATATACAGAAGTCCAGAAAGGGGACAACCTTGACGGATACCCCGTCGGAAAGGAAAAGGGGGACATAAACTATTGTTTACTTTCATCATGCAGAAGGTGTTAGTGTATAACAGCTTAACATAGGAAATGAAAGTTTCGCCAAAACCCATCCGCTCCAGAACAGAAAACAAATATGTATGATCAACACGATCAAAAGCCTTTGTTTGGTCAAGAAACAACAACCCAAAACTGGCACGCAAGTACTTATTACAAGAAATAATATCCCTTATCAAAAAAATATTGTCATAAATTGACCTTCCTGGTACACAGTAGGTCTGGTCAGGGTGCACAATAGAGCTGATCACAGTTCCCAAACGGTTTGCTAAAGCCTTTGACAAAAGCTTGTAATCCGCACACAGCAATGAGACAGGCCGCCAGTTCTCGACTAGTTGAGTGTCCCCAGCCTTTGGCAACAGGCACATGACTGCTCTTCTGCAGGACAGGGGAAGCTCTCCAACATGAAGGCATTCATCAAATACCTCAAGCAGGTCAGGTCCCACAAGTTTCCAAAAAGTCTTATAGAACTCTCCAGGCAAACCATCAATCCCAGAGGCTTTACCATCCTTCAAGCTCCGCATAGCAGTTTCAAGTTCAACAGCCGAAACTGACATGTTCAATGTGCGTTGCTGGTCCTCCTCAAGTCTTGGAAGCCCAGTAGTCAGCTCCTGCAAGATCTCATTACTTATGCTCTGGGGGGAGTACAAGTTTGTATAAAAACCCTTCAAAACAGACTTAATCTCCTGTTGGGAGGTCACTATTGACCCATTAGCAGCACGTAGCCCGTGAATCTGTTGTGCTTTTTTGACAGAGTTCTCCAAACTAAAGAAGTCCTTATTTGGCATATCCAAAGTCAAGTAACTCATCCTCATACGCACCAAGGTACCCATTGCCCGCTGCCTCACCATTTCGGTCAGTAACGACCTTTTTGTCCATAGTAACTGATCATATCCCAAATCTTTCCCAGCCCCATTACGATTCTGTTCCAATTCTGCAATTTCGGCCTTTAATGAGTCAACTGAGAGACTTTGCATTTTAGTAGTAAACAGACTATACTGTTGACAAAACGTTTTAACTTGACACTTTGCAAGGTCCCACCATATGCGAAGGTTGGCATGCTCAAGCTTAGAGGACCGGATTTTCCCCCACACTGTTCGGAAGGCATCTTCAAATTTCTTATCACTTAACAACCGAGTATTGAGTGACCAGTACGCGCTACCTCCTGATGTCAGGGGTAATTTAAAGGACATTGCCACTAAATTATGATCTGAAAACCCTGTTGGGAGTATTTGGGTAGTGGACACCACATTCAGCATTGGCTTATTGATATAGATCCTGTCCAGCCTTGCCCTTGATATGATGCCATCATGACATCTGCACCATGTGTAGGCCCATGAAGTTGGATGCTGCAACCTCCACACATCCTCAAAACAATAGTTCTTGATGAGGCTCGCTAACACCTTTGCAGAAGCGCCGTGGGGTTCATGTCCATTCCTGTCAACTGAAGGATCAATTGTACAGTTAAAGTCCCCTGCGATACAGGTGAGAGCAGCTGGATCCAGCCCCTCTACAAAGTCGCGCAATGTGGAAAAGAATGTTCTTCTTTCTGTAGGTTCACTTGGTGCATACACATTTACTATAATAAGCTTTTGTGTATTGCAGTAGAACTCCACCGCTATCAAATGTGCCTTATGGACCTCCCTATAAATAACACTCTGAGTGGGAAGCCTGGGACTTAAGGCGATGGCAACACCCGCCTTGGGTGTGGAAACCCCACTCAGCCACCATTGCCCTTTAAAAAAGTTTACACCATTCAGCTGCCAAATTGTTTGTGGCATGGGTCTCTTGCAATAGAATGACATCTGCTTTTACCCTCTCCATTGCCTGGATTGCTTGAATTTTTCGTAAGGGGGCACATCCCCCATTGATGTTCAGGGAGGCAATATGTATTTCTTGCATTGTCATTCTAAGGTGGTAGCTCACCGTCCGCCTGTAATTCCTTATTCGCCTTTGTTACTGCTTTACGAAGACGTTGAAATTGAGGCTCCGAGAGCATGGGGTCATTTTTCTGTAAAAGAGGTTTTGAAACCTTAATGAAAGCTTGAACATCAGGGAAATGATCTCTAATTACAACATGACGTTGTCTAAACGTTTCGTTTAAGAAATCAATGACCTTCCCTTTTGTCACCTCTGCTTGCCTCACCTGCTCCTTCTGAGACTCACTCAGGGCAGCAAGACTGCATCCTTCCTCATCAGCCTCGACCCCACTCGCACCCAGTGGTGTGTCAGGTACTGGCACCTCATCTGTGTCATTGTCACCATGGTATTTTTGTTGCGTCTGCATGGCACCAACTACCCCATCGTAGTTGTCTGCCACCGACTTATCAATCTCTTTCTCATCATCTTCCGTTGAGATGAGGGTCCTTAACTGCTCGTCGCATGGTGCAGGGTGTCCACCATCACACACGGTGACACGCTCGGTAATGCTTCGATTCTCTTCATCCTGTGAAATGGGCAGATTCCCATCTCTACCTATTGCATTACCATTTTGCTCATGGTCATCAGGTTGGTCTGTATTACCATCTGCCTGCACGAGAACCATTTTGTTTCCTTTTCCTCCATTCTCATCGCTCGCAAGAGAGCGTTTCAAGTTTCTCCTCGACTCGGTCTCCATCAGCTTCACCTCCTCGAAGTCCCTTTGTTCTTGAGGTTGCAGCCTCTCCTCCACATATGGTTGCTCCACTACCGTATGGGCTTCTCCACCAGCACCATGGTCACCCGCACCCTCGTATTCCGGTGTTGACCTTTTTTCGACACCTGGCTCATCTACAGGGTCGTTCAAGTCATTTACAGGGGGAGGGGGGGCTGCCCCAGCTGCTGTGGCATAACTCTTCCTCACATCAGGACAATACTGCCGAGTGTGTCCGTATGCCCCACATGTATAGCAAATCAAGGTCTCAGTCGCTGCAAAGATCCGGTAATCATGATCTTGTGGCGGACACAAAAGCCCACTGGCGTGGTGACATCATTCCACGCACCAAGTGGGCGGTGGCCACGCCCGAGGGGTAGGCGTGGCCTCATGATATACACCGGGCGACCAGCCCGGAAGTGTGACAGTGTAGTCTTACAATAAAGACGTTTATATGTTACCGCTTGTCCGCTTCCTCCTTGCTCACAAGCAGCGCGCGTAACGCCGCGCTTTACTGGTGACCCTCGACGTTGGATCTGCCGGAGCGATCCTTCCACACGCGACGCCATCGCCATGGCCGCCTTCGTCAAACTTCCGGAATTTTGGGAGGCTCAGGCCGAAGTCTGGTTCGTCCAGGCCGAAGCCCAATTTCAGCTTCGGCACCTCACCGGCGATGACACGCGCTACTGCCACGTCGTCGCCTCCCTCGGGCCCGGCACGGCCGCTCGAGTTGTGTCCGTCCTTCGCCACCCACCGGACGGCCACAAGTACGAGGCACTCAAGCGGCTACTCCTAGCCACGTTCAGCCTCACGGACGACGCACGGGCCGACCGCCTCCTGGATCTCCCCGAGCTCGGTGAGACGCGCCCGTCGGTCCGAATGGACCATATGCTGTCACTGTTGGGCGACGAAGCCCCCGGTTCGCTATTCCGGGCGCTTTTCCGTCGCCAACTTCCAGCGCAGGTTCGCCTCGCGTTGGCCGGGACCGGGCTAACGGAACCCCGAGCATTGGCGGCCGAGGCGGACAAGTACTTCGCCGCTTCGGACACGCGGGCGAGCGTTGGCGTGGCCGTCACGGCCTTCGACGCTGATGTTCCACAGCATCATCTTCTACAGCACGCTGAAGTTCAGCAGCATGCTGATACGCACCTCGTGAACGCCGCCACACCCCGCCCACCGCCGCGGCGAAAACCGCCACCGCGGGGAAACCCGTCGACTCCACCGGCCTGGCGGAGCCAGCCGCGCTCCTCCAGCTCCACCACCTGGTGCTGGTTCCACGCCAAGTTCGGCCACGAAGCTCGGCGGTGTCATCCGCCGTGCTCCTTCAACGGGTCGGGAAACGCCCGGGCCGGCGCTCAATTGTGGCGATGAGCGCCGGCCGTTCGAGCAGCCTGCTGTTCATAACGGACACCTTCTCCGGGCGCCGTTTCCTGTGCGACACGGGAGCACAGGTGAGTGTCATTCCCGCCGGCACGTCAGACAAGCACGCCGCGGGTGGGGGCCCCGCGCTGCTTGCCGCGAACGGGACGCCCATCCGTACGTACGGAAAACGCTGCCTCTCTCTGCGGTTTGGAGGGCAGGTTTTCCGATGGACGTTCGTCACCGCCGACGTGCCCATGGCACTGCTTGGCGCGGACTTCCTGTGCGCTAATGGGCTCCTGGTCGACGTCAAGCGCAGACGGCTTGTCCAGGCCGAGACGTTCAGCTCGCTCGCATGTGCATTGCCCAGCTCACCGAGCGGCTTGCCAAGCGGCTTGCCGAACGATTCGGTTCCGGCCACGTTGGTCTGTACGCTTCCGGCAGCGGACGCATTCACCCGCCTCCTCGCCGGCTTCCCGGCCCTCACGCGGCCCACCTTCTCGGTGGGGGCCGTCAAGCACGGGGTGGCCCATCACATCCCCACCGTCGGGCCACCGGTCTACGCCCGGGCACGCCGCCTTGAGCCGACGAAGCTGGCGGTGGCAAAAGCGGAGTTCGCTACCCTGGAGCGACTCGGCATCGTTCGGCGCTCAGAGAGCGCTTGGGCGTCGCCGCTGCACATCGTGCCGAAGCCCGGCGGGGGATGGCGACCGTGCGGGGACTATCGCCGTCTCAATGACGCCACGACTCCCGACCGCTACCCCGTCCCCCACATTCAGGACTTTTCCGCCCGTTTGGCGGGCAGGTCCTTCTTCTCGAAGGTGGACCTCATACGCGGCTACCATCAGGTCCCCGTCAGGCCGGAGGACGTCCCGAAGACGGCGGTCATCACGCCATTCGGACTCTTCGAGTTCCTGCGCATGCCCTTCGGTCTGAAGAATGCGGCTCAGGCGTTCCAGCGACTGATGGACAGCGTCCTGCGCGACTTGGATTTTGTCTACGTCTACCTGGACGATATCCTCGTCGCCAGCGCGTCCCGCGAAGAGCACCTACGCCACCTCCGCACGCTCTTCGAATGCCTGGGCCAGCATGGCCTGATTGTGAACCCCGCAAAGTGCCGGTTCGGCGCCGCCACAATCGATTTTCTGGGGCACCGTGTCACCAGGCACGGAGCCGTCCCCCTGCCGGCCAAGGTGGAGGCGGTGAAGGGGTTTCCGCGCCCCCGCACGATCAGAGGGCTGCAGGAGTTCCTGGGCATGGTGAACTTTTACCATCGGTTCCTGCCCCGTATCGCCCAGCTCCTGCGCCCCCTGCACGAAGCTCTCCGAGGTAAGCCGGGCAAAGGCGACGTTACCTGGACCGAGCAGATGGACACGGCGTTCACGGGCGCGAAGCTCGCCTTGGCTAACGCCACCATGCTCGCGCACCCGGCGCCCGATGCACCGATCGCCCTCACCACCGATGCCTCGGACTACGCGGTGGGCGCGGTGCACGAGCAATGGGTGCGTGGAGCTTGGCAACCGCTGGCGTTCTTTAGCCGGCAGCTTCGCCCGCCCGAACGCCGTTACAGTACCTTCGACCGCGAGTTGCTCGGACTTCACTTGGCGGTCAGGCACTTCCGCCATCTGCTCGAGGGCCGGGCGTTCACTGCCTTCGTCGACCACAAGCCGCTGATCTTCGCGATGGGCAAGGTCACCGAGCCGTGGTCGGCCCGGCAGCAGCGTCACCTCTCGGCCGTGTCCGAGTACACGACGGACATCCAGCACGTCGCGGGGAAGGACAACCCGGTTGCGGATTGCCTTTCCCGGGCCGTCGCCCACGCAGTCCACCTCGGCATCGACTATGCCCGGATGGCAGCGGACCAGGCTGCTGACCCCGACGTCCAGGCCTTGCGGACCGCCGTCACGGGCCTCCGCGTCACCGAGGTGCCGTTCGACGGCGCGAGCGCGGCCCTCTTGTGCGACGTCTCCCTCGGGCGTCCTCGCCCCATTGTGCCCGCGGGCTGGCAGCGCCAGGTGTTTGACGCCATCCACGGCCTGTCCCACCCGGGCGCGAGGGCCTCCCAAAGGCTGATCGCCGACAAGTTCGTCTGGCATGGCCTCCGGAAGGCCGTCCGCGGCTGGGCCAGGACATGCCTCGCGTGCCAGCGCGCCAAGGTGCACCGGCACACCCAGGCCCCGTTGGCCCCGTACACGGTGCCGGAACGCCGGTTTGACCACGTCCACGTGGACCTGGTGGGACCTCTGCCCCCCTCGCGGGGTTTCACCCACGTCCTCACCATGGTGGACCGCACCACCCGGTGGCCGGAGGCCGTGCCCTTGGCGTCGACAACGGCGGCCGATGTCGCGCAGGCTTTCATCGCCACCTGGGTCGCCCGGTTCGGCGCCCCCTCAGACATCTCATCCGACCGCGGCCCCCAGTTCACCTCGGAGCTCTGGGGGGCGGTTGCGCAGGGGCTCGGGGTCCGGCTGCACCGAACCACGGCCTACCACCCCCAGGCTAACGGCCTGTGTGAGCGATTTCACCGCTCATTGAAGGCCGCGCTCCGCGCCACCCTCCGCGACGGCGGCTGGGTCGACAGGCTCCCCTGGGTCCTGCTGGGCCTCCGGACGGCGCCCAAGGAGGACCTGCGCGCATCCGCGGCGGAGTTGGTCTTCGGGCAACCGCTGCGGGTGCCGGGCGAGTTCCTCCCCGACTCCACGGCACCATGGTCCGCGGCACAGCAGCGCTCCGCTCTGCAAGAGACCGCCCAGAGGTTCGCCCCGGTGCCCACGGCATGCCACGGGCACCCACCGACGCACGTCGCCCCGGAGCTTCGCACGGCGGAGTACGTCTTCGTCCGCCACGATGCCCATCGGACACCACTGCGGCCCCCGTACGACGGGCCTTTCCGCGTGCTGGAGACCGGGGCGAAGCACTTCACCCTGGACATCGGCGGTACTCCTGACCGCGTTTCGGTAGACCGCCTCAAGCCGGCCCACCTCGATGTGGACCATCCACCGCCAGTGGCCCGACCCCCACGTCGGGGCCGCCCTCCTGCGGGCGGACCCCCGGCACCGCCCAGCCCCGCCACCACGGCGCCCCCCGGTCCTGCACCCATCCCAGGGGCAGCCAGGGGCATCCCACCTGGTATCCCTGCACCCCGGACGCCGCCGATCGCCAGGGGGCGCTTCGGCCGGGTCATTCGTCTGCCCCACAAACTGGCCCTCCAGGTGCGCGGGAATTCTGGGGGGGCGCGTGTGGCGGACACAAAAGCCCACTGGCGTGGTGACATCATTCCACGCACCAAGTGGGCGGTGGCCACGCCCGAGGGGTAGGCGTGGCCTCATGATATACACCGGGCGACCAGCCCGGAAGTGTGACAGTGTAGTCTTACAATAAAGACGTTTATATGTTACCGCTTGTCCGCTTCCTCCTTGCTCACAAGCAGCGCGCGTAACGCCGCGCTTTAATCTCCTATTTTAAAATTTATAGATATGTTCAGCTGTTTTGCCTCATCCTTTCGTACGACGAAACAAAAACGTCTAAACGACTCTACATGCTTCAGCCTTCCGTTCCTGGTTCGCAGGGGGACCGTGATAATTCGTGAGACGACAGTGCCATGCTCCCCTAATTTACGTAGGATTTCTTCATTCCTCAGAAAGGGCGGAACGTTACTTAAAATAACTTTAACCGCCGGCGTGTCCATGGACGATACCGGGACAAATTGGTCGTTCCCCAACGTTAACCCGTTTTGCACCACGATGTCTGCAAGGCTAACTTGTGACACGAAAACCACCACTTTGTGGTTCATTCGAGACGCAGCACGAATGTTATTTACCCCGATCAAATCCCCGATTGCAAGTAGAACATCGTCCATTTGCACGTCTTCCGGCGGAACAAGGCACAGCCCGTGCTTACGCGATAACACCTCATCACTAACACGATCAGCAGTCCTTTGACTATTCCTATTAGCCATTTATCGGCAATCAACTAAACAAACTGAACAGTAACAATGCAATAAACTAACCAAACAAATCAAAATTAGTTAAATAAGTAAATAAATAATCGGCACGATATAACCAACCCACGTTATAAATTAATACAGGTGGCTAACCGTTACCGTGCTGTCTCTCTCTCCCTCTCTTGTCTCAAGAGCAGAAGGGAAACACGGAGAAAACTTCACAAACTCGTACAAGGACACAAATGGAGTGAAAGGAGGATAGGAAAGACCACCAACACAGCACCGTACTCACAGCTCAACATCCACAGCCGCCATGATTACCACATCCACGCACGACTCACAACGAGAGAGAGAGAGAGAGAGAGAGAGAGAGAGAGAGAGAGAGAGAGAGATAGAGAGAGAGAGAGAGTGAGAGAGAGAGTGTGAGAGAGAGTGTGAGAGAGAGAGTGAGAGAGAGAGTGAGAGAGAGAGTGAGAGAGAGTGAGAGAGAGTGAGAGAGTGTGAGAGAGAGTGTGAGAGTGAGAGTGAGAGTGAGAGTGAGAGAGAGAGAGAGAGAGAGAGAGACTTGACTTTTGTGTCCTTTTATTATAAACAATGTAAAGCCATTTCACAAGCAGTTGTAAAAAACACATTTCACAAAGCAGTTGTAAAAAAAACAAAGCAACCAGTTTAAAGAAATTGCATAAGGATCATGAAGACACCACAAAAAGAGCAAAGGGTATTTAAAAGAAACCAGCAAATATACAAAAATATATATTTTACAAACCAAAGGGGAAGACACAAACAAAACCACAACCAATTTTAAAGGAAATGCTCATGCAAGAGCTATAAATACATCAAGAGCAAATTAAGCGAAAAACTAAGAGAGAGAGAGAGAAATGTATTCAAGGACACAGGAAGAAACATATATGCAAGCAATCAGTTCCAAAGAAAAAAGGTCAAATCAATCAGGAATTATAAAGTAATTACCACTTTTGAATCATCGACTGAGCATAAAACATTGCCAATACACCACTTTCTCTCAAAAAGTTGGACGTTTCCATTACTGACAAAGAAATCAAATTCTAGCTTGAGTCGTGTTGAGACAAACCCTTTAAAAATAGAAATAGCATCAGAGCCATAGCCGTTATCTATTTTAATTTTCCGAGATTTATATATTGCATATTTTGCAACAGCAACCAAAAAATTGAGAAGAACACCCACATCTCTACATGTGGGCCTGAAAGACACACCAAATATAAACATATGCATATTGAAAGGGAAGGACAGTTGGTGAAAAAGATATTCAAGGAACAAGAAAAGCGATGTCAGTCTACGACACTGTACATAAGCATGAAACAAATCCTCCTTCTGATCACAGAAAGGACAAGTTTCCGGCAGTGAGCTGTTAATACGGTGAACAAAAATATTGGAGGGAAGCACCCAGTGTGCTAACCTCCATTGTATGTCTGCTAACACACCATGTATTGGTAAGGTGTACATGCGAGGCCAAAGGGGGGTAGACGGAGACCCCGACCCTAACCGCTCTGACCACAAAGCTACTCGTGTTCTCCCAGAGAGGGGTACATTCTTATTTTGTCGAGAGAGATCACAGATTCCAATCTTAGTTACAAGATGAAAAGGGGGGGTATGTTCAATCTCCGGCTGAAGAGAAGATGAAAGGAGCACTTTGATTTCAGGGAAACCTAACCGAAAGTCCTCAATGTTACCAACACCTTCCCAGCCGATGTTTAGCTGTCTAAATTTCCTAATGACTATACGTACAACTTGGTCTACAAGTCGGACAGACCGAGATCCAACTGAGGTTGCCACCAAACCAGCAGGTTTCCACTTAACTCCAGATGAATCTCTCAGATCACATACTTTGTTAATCCCTCCTTGGATAAAAATTTTTTATCAGGGCATGGCTATGAGGGATACCAGGAAAAAAGTTATTGAAGAAAAGGGGTTCTTGAAGGAACATTCGACAATTATAGCCCTCAAGGAAGCGGTGGACGTCAAACCTTTTCCAAGTGTCCAATAAACTCTGATAGAATCTCGGAAGAGGCAAAATTTATATGCTCGAGGTCTATCAAAAGAAGCTGCCGATCATATCTCAGTCTATCAGCCTGTTGTAACAGAAAAAATGCAAAGGGCCGCCAGGGCAGCTGTTCAGCGAACAGTAGTCTCTGCAGAGACTGCAGCCGAAAGGCCACAACCCGACCAGAGATATCAACAATGCCCTGGCCACCTTCCTTCCGGGGGTAGTACAATATCTCAGGCCTCAGCCAATGGTAGCCACTCCAAAAGAAGTTTACTAGCATTCGCTGAGTAGCCATAATTAGTTGGTTTGATGGCTGTAAAGCAATAATTCTGTGCCATAATTTTGTTGCAACCAGATTGTTTATGACAAGGGTACGGCCTCGATAGGAGATAGACCTCAGCAGTCCTTCCCATGCTTTCAATCTGTGCATAATTTGTTCCAACACTCCTTCCCAATTTTTCATTTCTGTTTCACGATTACCGATATGCACTCCAAGATATTTAACCCCGTCCGTTCTCCAGACCAGGTTGTGTGGGAGTGAGGGTGGTGATACACAAGAGAGATTGCCTTTGCCACACCATAATGCTGTACTTTTATTCCAATTGATCCCACTGGAAGAGGCTGCAGAGAAATCTTGCATACAACGTTGTAAAGCAGAGAGATCATTGGAGCTTCTAATCAAAACACAGACATCATCAGCATAAGCCGTCTGCACAAATTCTGCTCCTTCTATACTTCTCATTCCCTGAGGTATTTGCTGTCTAATAGACCGAAGGAGTGGTTCAAGGGCGACTATATATAAAAGCCCAGAGAGGGGGCAACCTTGGCGAATACCCCGTTGGAAAGGAAAGGGAGAGCATAACCTATTGTTGATCTTCATCATACATTGAGTATTGGTATACAGGAGTTTCACATAAGAGGTGAAAGTTTCACCAAACCCCATTCCTTTCAGGACAGAAAAAAGGTACTTGTGGTCAACACGATCGAAGGCCTTAGTTTGATCAAGAAACAGCAATCCAAAATCGTCACGCAGGAAATTATTGCATGAAATAATATCTCTTACCAAAAAAATATTATCATAAATAGATTTTCCAGGCATACAGTAGGTCGTCCGGGTGTATAACTGAACTGATCACAGTCTTCATACGATTAGCAAGTACTTTAGAGAGAATCTTGTAATCAACACACAATAAGGAGACAGGTCGCCAGTTATCAACCAGTTGAAGATTCCCAGCTTTTGGTAGCAAACAAACGACTGCTCGTCTACAAGACATTGGAAGTTCTCCGACACGTATGCTTTCATCGAGTACATCGAGTAAGTCAGGTCCCACAAGGGCCCAGAAGGTCTTGTAGAATTCTGTGGGCAGGCCATCTATTCCAGAAGCTTTCCCATCTTTCAGGCTCCGCACAGCTGCTTCAAGTTCATCAGCCGAAATTGGGGAATCGAGCATGCATCGCTCATCCTCCTCGACACTCGGAAGCCCAGCAGTTAACTCTCGTATCACCTCATTGTCCACGTTCTGAGGAGAATACAAGTTAGAATAGAACCCTTTCAGAGTACACCTGATCGCCTGCTGGGAGGTCACCAGCGACCCATTGGGAGTGAGTAAAGTATGAATTTGTTGTGACCTTTTGAGGGAAGACTCTAACTTAAAGAACTCTTTGTTTGGCATGTCCAGAGTTAAATAGCTCATTCGCATTCGGACCAAGGCACCCATCGCCCGTTGCCGTACCGCTTCCTCCAGCACTGCTTTCTTTGCCCATATTAGTTGGTCACGTGCACCTCTCCCAACCTCGTCAACATTCTGTTCTAACGATATAATTTCAGATTTTAACTGATCGATTGATATTGATTGGATTTTGGTGGTGTATGCACTATATTGTTGACAGAAATTCTTAATTTGGGATTTTGCAATGTCCCACCACAGCCGGAGACTATGATACTCAGGTCTGGAGGAGCGAATTTTCTCCCACACGACGTGAAAGGCCTCATTAAATTCCTTGTCATGTAAGAGACGAGTATTCAAATACCAGTAAGCACTACCACCGGGTGGAAAGGGTAACTTAAAGGACATTGAGATTAAACTGTGGTCTGTGAATCCAGTTGGTAAAATTTTGGAGACAGACACCACATTCAACATTGGCTTGTTCACATAAAATCTGTCCAGCCTTGCCATTGACATAATACCATCATTGCATCTACACCATGTATAATAATGAGAGTGTGAGAGCGTGAGAGTGGGTGTTGTGATCTCCACACATCCTTAAACCGAAAGATGTTGATGGTGTCCTCTAGAGCTTTCGTAGAGGCAACATGAGGCTCATGACCATTCCTATCAATCGACGGACAAATTGTGCAATTAAAATCTCCCGCGATACAAATAAAGGCTGTTGCGTCCAGAGTTTTTACAAAATCCCGCAGAGTGGAAAAGAAAATTTTCCTCTCCATTGGGTCACACGGTGCATAAACATTCACTACTATAATCTTTTGGGTATTATAAAGAAAATCTACGGAGATCAAATGCCCTTTATAGATTTCTTTAAATGAAACCTGTTGAGCACAAATCTTATGACTTAGGCAAATGGCAACACCGGCCCGAGGTGTAGGGAACCCACTTAGCCACACCGGCCCGAGGTGTAGGGAACCCACTTAGCCACCATTGCCCTTTAAAAAGTTTCCCCCAATCGGCTACTTGAGCACTAGTAGCGTGGGTCTCTTGTAAGAGAATAATGTCAGCCTTTTCTTTTACAACCGCTTGAATGGTTTGCACCCTCTGTAAGGGGGCACGACCCCCATTTATATTTAAGGATACAACATTTAGTTCCATGGTTGATTCTTCTAGGGGGTGAAGTCCTCTTCCTCAATTAATTCCTTGTTTGCCTTCGTGATGGATTTCCTCAGCCGCTGAAATTCAGGTTCGGAGATTTCCACATGCTCGCTCCTTTGCAGCAAAGGTTTTGCGGCTGCAAGGAAGGCCTGGATATTAGGAAAATGATCCTTAATTCGTACATGCCTTTGTCTGAAAGTTTCCTTCAAAAATCTGACAATATTTTCTTTTGAGATCTCCAAAGGCTGCTCTTCCTCCTGAGGGGGGGGGAGCCCTGTGAACCACTGCCACTGGTTCCTCATGGCCGATCAGTGTCTCTGTAGTTAGAATTCCCTCCGTGACGCTAGTAACGAGTTCCTCCTGAACCTGTACAGAAACACCTGTTCCATCCCCATCTACCTTAGGTTCTTCATCCTCTTCATCCTCATGCATCATTGCAATGGGGGGGGAGGAGTCGTTATTAGTAGTAATGGGTATTTTGCATTCCCCATTAGAATTGATATGGTCATCAGTAGGCTGTTCGGTTTCGCAGGTTGATTTACAACCTTCAGGAAAAAGTTCCCCTTCATCCTGAGCAGGTGGTATCATGTCAGCCATAGTCTCACCACCTTGCTGATCTTCATGTGGAGGACTGTCTGAATCGTTTAAACTGCTTCCTGTCTGCACCACCAACACTTTAACACCTTTGTCCTCATTCCTCGCACTTACAAGTGACCGTTTCAGATTTTCCCGAGACGCCGCATCTACAATCTGCTGCTCCTCACAAATCATTCCCTCTACAGGTAGAGGCTTCTCCCTTACATTTGCTGACTCATCGTTTGCACGATGGCCAGCTGTACTGGATGACTCATCGCTTACACGAAGCACATCCGTATGGGTCTCATCAGCACCACTCTTAGCCGTACCTTGATGGTCCGATGTAGATTCCCGCACTGAAGGCGAAACATCTATAGAATCATCCGTAGTGGTCACGGGGGGAGGTGGTCCGGCTGCTGTGGCATACGTTTTCTCCCCATCAGGACAATACTGCCGAGTGTGTCCATGTGCACCACACCCGTAACAAATCAACCTCTCCGTTGCCGCAAAAATCCTGTGCTCACGTTTTGACGACTTAAAAACGAGAGAGACATTCAATTGCGTCAAACCATCCTTCAAAACAACATAACAAAACCGTCTAAACGTTTCGATATGCTTCAGCCTCCCGTCTGTGGTGCGAATGGAGGCTTGGATAATTCTCGACACCACAGTACCGTACTGACCGAGCTTCTGAAGAATTTCCTCATTAGACAGCGTCGGTAGAACGTTTGATAGTATTACCTTCGAGGCCGGAGTGTTCCATGGCGAAACCGGAACAAACTGGTCATTGCCCAAGGTGAGTCCGTTCTGCACGACGATGCGTGCGAAACGGACACGTGAAACGAAGACAACCACCTTGTGGTGCATTCGGGACGCTGCCCGGATGTTCTCACAACTGATCAATTCTCTGATTGCGAGGAGCGTCTCCTCCAGCGAGACATCTTCCGGTGGGACAAAACACATGCCGTGTTCATCTGTTAACACCTCATCGGCGTCACGACCGGCATTACTTCGACTATTCTTGCTAGCCATTTGAAGTAACTAAACGAAAAAAAATAACCAATAAATGGTACAAAGGTTATTTTTTATTTTTTTTATATATTTTTTGTATACAAGATCGAGGCTCGTGAAAGAGCGAACATTAATCACACAGAAAGACAAACCGACACACAAAACATATAACATCGGGAGCGGTAGACAAGATGGGGAGAGAGGGGGAAGGACACAAACACAACATTTGAGAGCAGGGACCGAGAGACATGGAGACATCGAGAGATCTGAGAGAGGGCGAGGGCTTTGGGAGGGGGGGGGGAATGGGAAGGGGGTGGTGGGAGAGGTATAAAACATATGGACACTGCCAGGACTTCCAGGAAAGAAGTTGGAATTTCAAACAAGGTGGATCTGGGGTGAATTAGCGGGGGTAGAAAAGATCAAGGTTTTGGATGGGGGAAGATAAGAGATGGTGGTGAACAGCTGTTTTAAAGACCTGGAGGGAGGAGTGGGATTGAAGGGAGTGAGGGAGTTTGTTCCAGAGGCGGGAGAAAAGAGGAATGAAAGAGTGAAGGTGAGCAGAGAGCCGAGATTTCGGCAGTTTAACCATCAGAGAGTTGCTAGCAGATCTTGTGCGATCTGTAGGACTATTTGGGGGACAGAGCACAGAGAGAGCTGGGGGTGCAAGGCCGGAGAGGAGTCGGTAGAAGACAGAAAGACCACGTACCTGCCTGCGGTGTGAGTGAAAGGCCCTCAGAGATAGCTTCATCGCGGGACATTCCAATGATTCTGAAAGCTTTGGTTTCAACAGCGTGAAGCCGAGCTAGGTGTGAGGCAGGAGCACCGGCCCATAGGGGAGAACAGTATTCCATTGAGCTGCGGATGAAAGCCTTGTATGTGGTGAGGAGCTCAGGTGTGCCGAGGAAGGACTTCGCACGACGGAGGATGCCCAGTCGGTGACTGGCTTTGGAGGCCAGCTTGGAAATGTGGTTTTCCCAAGAAAACCTAAATAAATAAAGCCTAAATAATAATGCCTAAAATAAAGCCTAAAATAAAGCCTATAAAGCCTAAATAAATGAAAAAATAAACAACAACAATAACTGGGAAATAAATAAATAAATCCCGTTAACCACCTAAAGTGGATAACTTTAACCGCGCTGTCTCTCCCTCTCTCGCTCAGTAGACAAGACGATAGAAAGGGACACCGACACTCGGACAGCAGAAAGGACCAAAAGGTAGGAAGAAAGGAAAAAGCAACAAGACACAGCACGTACCGCCAGTGACTGAGCAACAGACCTGGCGCTCGCACGTGCGTGCAAAGCGAGCGGCAGCTGTGCAAAAGTGGGAGGAGAGAGAGAGAGAGAGAGAGAGAGACTTGACTTTTATGTGCTTTTATTATAAAAGTATCAAAACACACACGGAAGAACACCGCAAAATTTTTACAAGAAAAAGAAAGTTGTACAAGCAAAAAGGATGTATATACATGTATATGTGGACATTGAGCGTAAGTATAATTTACAAAAACAAACTCAACACCTCATCTGTAAAAAAGAATCGTCGTTCACACTGCCGAAACTTATCCGGGCCGACACCATTCCTTTAAAGCAAAAGAGCACATTTTCATCTCTGCCACTCAATTTGATCTTCCTAGTTTTATATATTGCAAGTTTAGCAATTCCGCACAGAAAATTCAAGAAAGGGACCGCTGTCTTGCTCTCGGTGCTCCTTTCAATGCCATACACAAAAATTGCAACAGAAAAAACAAACTTAAATTTATAAAATAACTGTTGGAGGAAACAAAAAAGGGGTACCAATCTCTTACATTTCACGAAAGCATTGGTCACATTTTCAGCCTCTTCACAAAAAGGACAAACATTCAGTACAGAAGGATCAAACTTATTAAGTAAGTACTTGGTGACCAGGGCCTGATGAACTAGTCTCCAATTTAAGTCTCCGGTTCGACCTAAAGTTGGAGACCTATACATCTCTTTCCACACTGGAGATAGGAACGAACGAGCCGGAATGATCTCATCCCACCGATTTTTTTAAGGTTTTGTGAAACCCGGTATAAGCACCTCTTGGCATATCCCATAAATAACTTTTTTCCAATCACATGAAACACACCGCAACCATCTGACTTTGAGAAGACACACTGTTGTTTTTTTGAGGTGACTTGGAGCTCGGGGAAATAGAGACGAGAGTCCACCACTTCATCTGCCCCAGTCCACCCGATATTTAATTCCCTGAAAGTTTTAATCACAACTCTCAAAACTTTGTCCACCATTCTAGATGACCGAACCCCCACTTTTGATGTGAGAGAACCGGTGGATAACCATCCATTTAGGGAAGGCTTCATCAGGTCTCGCACTCTGTTTATTCCATTACAGGTGAAGCAATGCATAAATGACCTGGAGGTTGAAATTTCAGGGAATAAAGGATTCAGAACCAATGGCTCATGCATATATTTTTTGGCATCGTAGGACACCTCTAATCGTTGTATTCCAAGGACTTGCCAGGCATTCAGAAGGCTCTGATGAAACTCGGGGAGCAGAGTCGTGTTGACATGCTGCAGGTCCATGAGGAAGAGCTCTCGGTCATACTTCAACCCATCTGCTTCCTGCAGCCAAGCATTTGTGAGAGGCCGCCACGGGACACACTCACCATACAATAAACGCTTTATCGTCAACATGCGGAAAGCCATTATCCGACTCGGAACATGTATCAAGCTTTGGCCACCTGCATTTCGGGGTCTGCACACCGTGTCTGGTCCAAGCCAATGGTGGCCTCCCCAGAAAAACTGAGTTGGAACCCTCTGAATGCCTGTGACCAAGTATTTCGGAGGTTGGAGGGGGATAACTTTATGCCAAATAAAAGGAACCACCAGGTTATTTATTATTGTCACCCTTGCCTTAAGCGATAGAAGGTGGTGCAACCGTTTCCATCTAGCCAGTTTCTGCTTATTTCTTTCCAAGAAACCCTCCCAATTTTTTTGTTCATATGCTTGGACTCCAAGAAATAACCCTAAATATTTAAACCCCTCTTTGTTCCACTGCATTCCTCCCGGTAACACAGGCAGAGCTGAGGAAGGTGGACTGGGGCCCACCCATAAGGCAACACTTTTGTTCCAATTTACTTTTGCCGTGGAAGCGAGCTCAAACTGGGACAGACATCGAGAGACCTCACCCACATCATTTTGGCTGTGAACAGCAACACAAATGTCATCCGCATAAGCTGAAGTAACCATTTTGTAGTTTTTTGTTAAGGAGTCTCCTTCCACTGAGTTTCGGAGCAAAGCTAGTAAAGGTTCGACCGAGAGACTGTATAGCATTCCTGAAAGCGGGCAGCCCTGACGGATGCCTCGCTGAAAGGGAAAAGGGCAACATAGGCTGTTGTTTACCTTCAACAGACAGGATGCATTTTCATACAACAACTTAACATAGGAAACAAAATGTTGTCCAAAACCAGCTCTCCTTAGTACAGCAAACAAAAAAGAATGGTCAACACTGTCAAAAGCTTTTTCTTGATCTAAAAGAACCAAACCAAAACCATGAGATGTAGTACGACCGAGACTGATCAAGTCTCTCACCAAAAAAATGTTATCGTAAATAGAACGCTCGGGAACACAATAAGACTGATCAATATCAATCAAAAGGGGGATGACTTCCTTTAGACGTATCGCGAGCGCCTTCGACAATATTTTATAGTCCGTATTTAGGAGTGACACAGGCCGCCAATTTGTGACGTCTTGCAAGTTCCCTTTTTTTGGAAGGAGACACAAAACTGACCTCTGGCAACTTAGTGGCAATTCACCTTGTTCAAGGCTATCATGAAAGATGTCAAGTAGAGTAGGGCCTAGCATGTCCCAAAAGGCCTTGTAAAATTCAACTGGGAGGCCGTCAAGTCCAGGGGCTTTCCCATCTTGAATTCCTTTAAGAGCAACAGTAAGTTCTCCGAGAGAGATGCCAGGCTCCAGTTGTTGTTGCTGGTCTTCAGACAGAGATGGGAGCAGTTCAAACATCCCGTTTCTGTTTTCCTGGTCCACCGTTCTCAAGGCAAACAGCTTTGAATAAAAGTTTCGTAATTCATCTTTGATGTCACTTTGAGAAGACAGAAGCGCACCGGCAGAAGAGCGCAAAGCGTGAATTTGTTGAGGGATCTTGGCTGTCTTTTCCAAATTGAAAAAGTCTTTGTTTGGTTTGTCAAGTTGGATATTGTCCATTCGCAGTCGGACGAAAGCACCAGATGCACGCTCTTTCACCATTTCAGCCAGTAGTGTTCTTTTCTCTGACAACTGCTGGACATTTTCGTTGGACATTCCAGATTTCTGCTCACAATAAAGTATATCGTTTTTTAAGGCAGATATCACACCGAATGTGTTACAGGTATTATAACGACAGTATTGCTGGCAAAACCACTTAATTTGGGATTTTGTGCAATCCCACCATTGCCTTAAATTTAGGTAGGAAAACTTTTGCATTTCACATTCCTTCCATACCATTCTGAATGCTTCTTTGAAATGCTCACTTTGTAAAAGTTTGACATTGAAAGTCCAATATGCACTTCTGCAAACGTGATGAGGTAAGCCACATACAACAACGACCATGTGATGATCAGAAAAACCAGATGGCCTTATATAAGAATTCTTGACAAGATTTACCTTATCACGGTTAACATAAATTCTATCCAAACGAGCCATTGTCAAAAGATTTCTTGCGGCACAAACCCACGTGTACTGCCGGATGTTAGGGTTCTGTACCCGCCACACATCCACAAGTTGAAATTTTTTAATGAGCTGTGCCAAAGGCCTTGCACTCGGTGGATGAGGTTCAGGAGTGTTTCTATCAACTTGTGGGTTGAGGGTACAGTTGTAGTCTCCCCCCCAGACAAACCAACATTGACAGGTCAATAGTGCTTAAAAAACCTGCTAACTTGTGAAGAAAAGCACTTCTTGCAGAGTTAGCACTAGGGCAGTATACATTAGTCGTGCAAATCTTTTGGTTACCGCTGACAAACTCCACAGATAGTAAATGGCCCTTGGAAATTTCCCTACATCTGATCTCCAACGGCTGGAGTCTAGGATGTAACACTACTGCCACACCAGCCTTGGCATCAACGAAAGCACTGGAGAAAAAGTGACAACCTTTAAAGATATTACGCCACTCAACCTCAGAAGACTGATTTGCATGCGTCTCTTGTAACATCAGCACATCAATTTTTTCATTCTGAAACATTTGAAACACCTGGAGGCGACGCACACAACTGCGACCACCGTTGATGTTTAAGGATGCTACTTTTATCTCCACTCTGTTAACTATTCATAAAGTTCCTTGCCTGCTCGAGTTACACATTTTCTTAGCCTCTGGAATTGAGGTTCTGACATGTTAAGGTTCACGAATCATGTTCTTTGCAGTCAAAATAAAATCATGCAGATTCGGAAAGTAGTCTTTGATTTTTACATGTCTTTTCCTGAACGTTTCATCAAGAAACTTGATAACATTTTCTTGAGAAACCATGGTGATGGTGTTGTCATCACCCGCCTCACTCTCTTGAGCACTTAAAGCACTAAAGAGTGGAGAAGAAGAGGTTTCATCAGAATCAAGTGCTTCATCTTGATCTGCACCTTTTCCTACTATTTGTTGAGCACTTAGTTTTGGAAACAGCAATTCTACAGGGTCAAGGACCTCCGTGCTCTTTGCAGACCCTTCCAAATTTACCATATCCTCTGTGGCTATAAGTATGTCCCCCAGCTCATCATCCCTTTCATTTTTATCTGTCAGGGCAGGGTTAACGTTATCCTCACAGTCGTAAGGACTTTCCCCTTTATCTATTTTTCCCTCACTAGCAGATCCAGCTGCTAACTCGTCTGAGCGAGTTTGGTTATCAGGACAAGGACTTACCACATCCTGAGAGGATCGACTATTTTCCGGGTCATACAGAATCTCGGCAAGTGGTGCAAGCGAATCTTCCTCACGTACACACACTTCCGGTACCATCTCCATTACCGCCAAGGAGTTTCCGGTGTAGGCCTCACCCTGGAGGTCCTGCGAGCCTGACACGATCTGAATCTTATTTTGTTTTTCTTTGGAATCACAGGATTCATCACTTGAACGCTTCTGACCTTTTTTCCTGGTGTCCGCTACCGATACTTCCATGGTATCGTCCGCACTGTCGTGTACAGTGGACGAAATGGGAGAGGGTTCAACCACCTCGATCCGCCTCCTCCCCTTCAGAGTGTGGTGAAGAGGAGTCGCTCCTCACTAGTGTCCCTTTATACAGACTCTATAGGGTCTCTATCCCTATAGGGACTTTATACAAAGGGACTCTATCCCAGCCCAGCCCACCCCTTCGATTGTTAGCTCACCTGTAACGAAGTTCATGGGAGTTTATAGGATGCTCGTCGTCCGTCCATCAGTCAGTCCGTAAACACTTGAAATTTATTCTCCGAAACCGCTGATGGGATTGCAACCAAATTTGGCACAAATGTTACAGATTGTATTGTGACTAAAGTTTGTTCACAGCATTAAAAAAAAATCGGGGTCTAAGGGGATTTACCGGGGTTATGGGGATCTAGCGGGGGTCAAAATGGATCCAGGTTTGACCCCCCAAAATAGGAATTTGCTTTTTCCCCTGAAACTACACACACTATTTCGATGAAACTTCACTACAACCTTCACCACCCGTGATGTTCCAATAGTTTGTTCAAGGCATTAGAAAAATTTCATGTCGATGGATAAGAGTCGGTCATATCCTCAAAGGGTGTCGACACTTCAGTTCGATTAAAAATCAGTACCCACAGGAAAGGTTAAAATCAGTACCCACAGTGAAGGTTACAATCAGGACCCCACAATAAAGGTTACAATCAGTACCCAGAGTAAAGGTTAAATTCAGTACCCACAGTAAAGGTTACAATCAGTACCCACAGTGAAGGTTACAATCAGGACCCCACAATAAAGGTTACAATCAGTACCCAGAGTAAAGGTTAAATTCAGTACCCACAGTAAAGGTTACAATCAGTACCCACAGTGAAGGTTACAATCAGGACCCCACAATAAAGGTTACAATCAGTACCCAGAGTAAAGGTTAAATTCAGTACCCACAGTAAAGGTTACAATCAGTGTCCACAGTAAAGGTTACAATCAGTACCCACAGGAAAGGTTACAATCAGTACCCCAGAGTAAAGGTTACAATCTGTACCCACAGTAAAGGTTACAATCAGTACCCACAGGAAAGGTTACAATCAGTACCCACAGTAAAGGTTACAATCAGTACCCAGATTAAAGGTTAAAATCAGTACCCACAGTGAAGGTTACAATCAGTACCCACAGTAAAGGTTAAAATCAGTACCCACAGTAACGGTTACAATCAGTACCCACAGTAACGGTTACAATCAGTACCCACAATGAAGGTTACAATCAGTACTAACAGTAATGGTTACAATCAGTACCCACAATGAAGGTTACAATCAGTACCCACAGTAACGGTTACAATCAGTACCCACAATGAAGGTTACAATCAGTACCCACAGTAACGGTTACAATCAGTACCCACAGTAACGGTTACAATCAGTACCCACAGTAAAGGTTACAATCAGTACCCACAGTGAAGGTTACAATCAGGACCCCACAATAAAGGTTACAATCAGTACCCAGAGTAAAGGTTAAATTCAGTACCCACAGTAAAGGTTACAATCAGTATCCACAGTAAAGGTTACAATCAGTACCCCAGAGTAAAGGTTACAATCAGTACCCACAGGAAAGGTTACAATCAGTACCCACAGTACGGGTTAAAATCAGTACCCACAGTAAAGGTTACAATCAGTGCCCACAGTGAAGGTTACAATCAGTGCCCACAGTAAGGGTTAAAATCAGTGCCCACAGTAAAGATTACAATCAGTGCCCACAGTAAGGGTTAAAATCAGTGCCCACAGTGAGGGTTACAATCAGTACCCACAGTAAAGGTTACAATCAGTGCCCACAGTAAGGGTTAAAATCAGTGCCCACAGTGAAGGTTACAATCAGTGCCCACAGTAAGGGTTAAAATCAGTGCCCACAGTGAGGGTTACAATCAGTGCCCACAGTGAAGGTTACAATCAGTGCCCACAGTAAGAGTTAAAATCAGTGCCCACAGTAAGGGTTAAAATCAGTGCCCACAGTGAGGGTTACAATCAGTGCCCACAGTGAGGGTTACAATCAGTGCCCACAGTGAGGGTTACAATCAGTGCCCACAGTGAAGGTTACAATCAGTGCCCACAGTGAGGGTTACAATCAGTGCACACAGTGAGGGTTACAATCAGTGCCCACAGTAAGGGTTACAATCAGTGCCCACAGTGAGGGTTACAATCAGTGCCCACAGTGAGGGTTACAATCAGTGCCCACAGTGAGGGTTACAATCAGTGCCCACAGTGAGGGTTACAATCAGTGCCCACAGTGAAGGTTACAATCAGTGCCCACAGTGAGGGTTACAATCAGTGCCCACAGTGAGGGTTACAATCAGTGCCCACAGTGAGGGTTACAATCAGTGCCCACAGTGAGGGTTACAATCAGTGCCCACAGTGAGGGTTACAATCAGTGCCCACAGTGAAGGTTACAATCAGTGCCCACAGTGAGGGTTACAATCAGTGCCCACAGTGAGGGTTACAATCAGTGCCCACAGTGAGGGTTACAATCAGTGCCCACAGTGAGGGTTACAATCAGTGCCCACAGTGAGGGTTACAATCAGTGCCCACAGTGAGGGTTACAATCAGTGCCCACAGTGAGAGTTACAATCAGTGCCCACAGTGAGGGTTACAATCAGTGCCCACAGTGAGGGTTACAATCAGTGCCCACAGTGAAGGTTACAATCAGTGCCCACAGTGAGGGTTACAATCAGTGCCCACAGTGAGGGTTACAATCAGTGCCCACAGTAAGGGTTAAAATCAGTGCCCACAGTGAGGGTTACAATCAGTGCCCACAGTAAGGGTTAAAATCAGTGCCCACAGTGAGGGTTACAATCAGCGCCCACAGTGAAGGTTACAATCAGTGCCTACAGTAAGGGTTAAAATCAGTGCCCACAGTGAGGGTTACAATCAGTACCCACAGTAAAGGTTACAATCAGTGCCCACAGTGAAGGTTACAATCAGTGCCCACAGTAAGGGTTAAAATCAGTGCCCACAGTGAGGGTTACAATCAGTGTCCACAGTGAAGGTTACAATCAGTGCCCACAGTAAGGGTTAAAATCAGTGCCCACAGTGAGGGTTACAATCAGTACCCACAGTAAAGGTTACTATCAGTACCCACAGTAAAGGTTACAATCAGTGCCCACAGTAAGGGTTAAAATCAGTGCCCACAGTAAGGGTTAAAATCTGTGCCCACAGTGAGGGTTAAAATCAGTGCCCACAGTAAGGGTTACAATCAGTGCCCACAGTAAGGGTTAAAATCAGTGCCCACAGTGAGGGTTACAATCAGTACCCACAGTAAAGGTTAAATTCAGTACCCACAGTAAAGGTTAAAATCAGTGCCCACAGTGAGAGTTACAATCAGTACCCACAGTAAAGGTTACTATCAGTACCCACAGTAAGGGTTAAAATCAGTGCCCACAGTAAGGGTTAAAATCAGTGCCCACAGTAAGGGTTAAAATCAGTGCCCACAGTAAGGGTTACAATCAGTGCCCACAGTAAGGGATAAAATCAGTGCCCACAGTAAGGGTTAAAATCTGTGCCCACAGTAATGGTTACAATCAGTACCCACAGTAAAGGTTACAGTCAGTACCCACAGTAAAGGTTACAGTCAGTACCCACAGTAAAGGTGACAGTCAGTACCCACAGTAAAGGTTACAATCAGTACCAGTTGTCCTAGTTCAGACTGTTTCCCACGTTCTCTTTTTAGTGGGCTCCGCCTCTGTGCGCGTGGCGAGAGGGTGTGTGTGTGATCAATCCCCTATGCCTGTTGCAGGCGATAATTGCCCGCGATCTTTTCGGAGCGCTTGAAAGAACACGTGCGAACGAGTCTTAGTATTCATCAGATTCTTTCGAGAAGTCGACACGTCACAAAACGTCACGCAGACGAACCTTTCGTTCCGATCGTACCTTTAATACCCGGAGGGCTGCACCTGAAATGCGCTGAATGCAGACATGGCTCGGAACGACGGAGTGGCGGACTGTGTACCACCGAATGTGACGACCCTACAGTCCACGTCGCTCATTCCCATCGTTGTGACGACCGTGTACTCGGTGGTTTGCCTGCTCGGCTTGGTGGGAAACGTCTTGGTGATTTACGTCATCCTCAGGTGCGTGCGCCGCGCTCACCGCACCCAGGTGCACACCATGGGGTGTGTGCACGCACAGTCGTCACGGTGTCAGAACAGTGGGTGAAATGAACAGGACGATGATCCAGGTGTGCTTACCTCCGTGGGAAACGAGAAGCTGACGTTTCGGGTGGTAACGCAACGTTGTACCTTTTGCTGCGACGAAGGTTGAACGTCCGAAACGCGGGGCTTCGACTTCTTGCCATGGCAATTAGCACACCTGGACCACCGTCCAGCTGATTCCATCCATTGTGCGTATCAAGGGTTCGGTGTGGGTTTTACGCACTAAACGTCAGAGTGTGAATTATTGCTTCAACGTGTGCGCATCTTTAGCTTCAACGACTGTCTTTAGGTTACCGATGCGAGTCTGGGTTCAAAACGCGCGAGCCTTTTAGGTTCAAGACGCACAAACCTTTTGGGTTCAAGACGCACGAACCTTTTAGGTTCAAGACACACGAGCCTTTTAGGTTCAAGACGCACAAACATTTTGGGTTCAACACGCACGAGCCTTTTAGGTTCAAGACACTCGAGCCTTTTAGGTTCAAGACGCACAAACCTTTGAGGTTCAAGACGCACAAACCTTTTGGGTTCACGACACACGAGCCTTTTGGGTTCAAGGTGCACAACCCTTTTTGGTTGAACGTGCATGACCATTTTGGTTTCAAGACGCACGACCCTTTTGGGTTGAAGGAAAATTACCTTGCTCTGCATTGGAAAAGTCATATTCGTCTTTCATTTCTGGTACCTTTGCTTATATGTTTTTTGTTCATTCTTTGTTGCTTTCCTGGCACTAATAATTCTCACATATTCAGTATTTATATTATTTCTGAATGTGTAAACAACAACAAGAGTAACTTCGCTATATTTTTTTGCAAACAAAGACACACAAATATTTTCGGTTTAATACGCATGACATTATGGGTTCAAGACGCACGAAGGCATGCAGTTCTTTTGGGTTCAAGTTGCGCGAACCTTTTGGGTTCAAGATGCGCAAACATTTTGGGTTCAAGATGTGCGGACCTTTTGGATTCAAGATCCTCAAACCTTTTAGATTCAAGACGCATGAACATTATGGGTTCAAGACGCACAAACCTTTTGGGTTCAAGATGCACAAACCTTTTAGGTTCAAGACGCATGAACATTATGGGTTCAAGACGCATGAACATTATGGGTTCAAGACGCACGATGGCATGCAGGTCTTTTGGGTTCAGGATGCGCGAGCCTTTTAGGTTCAAGGTGCACTACCATTTTAGGTTCAATACGCGTGAGCCTTTTGGGTTCAAGACCCACGAGCCTTTTGGGTTCGAGGCGCACTACCATTTTGGGTTCAAGACCCACGAGCCTTTTGGGTTCGAGGCGCACTACCATTTTGGGTTCAAGACTCGCAAGCCTTTTGGGGTCAAGACGCACAAACCTTTTGGGTTCAAGACGCACGAGCCTTTTAGGTTCAAGACACACAAACCTTTTGGGTTCAAGGTGCACGACCCTTTTGGGTTCAAGACGCACGAGCCTTTTCGGTTCAAGACTCACAAACCTTTTGGGTTAAAGGTGCATGACTATTTTGGGTTCAACATGCACGGCCCTTTTGGGTTCAAGACGCACGGCCCTTTTGGGTTCAAGGCGCACGAGCCTTTTGTGGTTCGAGCCACACGAGCCTTTTGTGTTTGAGACGCATGAGCCATTTGGGTTCAAGGCGCACGAGCCTTTTGGGTTTAAGGCACACTACCATTTTGGGTTCAAGATGCGCGAGGCTTTTGGGTTCAAGACACACGAGCGTTTTGTGTTTAGAGACACATGAGCCGTTTGGGTTGAAGACACACAACCATTGTGGATTCAAGATGCGTGAGCATTTTGGGTTCAAGGTGCACTACCATTTTGGGTTCAAGATGCACGAGTCTTTTGGGTTCAAGACGCACGAGCCTTTTGTGTTCGAGACAAACGAGGCTTTTGGATTCAAGGTGCACAACCATTTTGGGTTCAAGACGCACGAGCCTTTTGTGTTTGAGACGATGAGCCTTTTTGGTTCAAGACGCACTACCATTTTGGATTCAAGATGCGTGAGCCTTTTGGGCTGAAGATGCTCGAATCTTTTGGGATGAAGATGCATGAGCCTTTTGGGCTGAAGACGCACAAGCCTTTTGGTTTCAAAACGCACGAACCTTTTGGAGTGAAGATGCACGAGCCTTTTGGGCTAAAGAAGCACGAGCCTTTTGGGTTCAAAACGCATGAACCTTTTGGGGTGAAGACGCACAAGCCTTTTGGGCTGAATACGCACGAGGCTTTTGGGTTCAAAACACACGGACCTTTTGGGTTGAAGACACACAAAGGCATGCAGGTGTTTTGGGTTCAAGGTGCGTGAGCCTTTTGGGTTCAAGGTGCATGAGCCTTTTGGGTTCAAGCCACGCAAGCCTTTTGGGTTCAAAGTGCACATAATATATTCTAACTTTAATCTGAGCTATCTTTCTTCTGAATCAATCATGGCTACTTCTACTACCTCACTACGAGTCTTGTCTACCAATGGTGCAAAACCCCTGTGTTTTACAATAATCGAGACAATCTCCAGTTTCTCATACTGGGTGTCACACAAATCCCCATATTATCAGCAACAGCCGATAAATCTTCCTTACGTGATAGTTCTACATATTGTCCTGATAATTCATTCCTATCCACAAATTATTTGGCATTGAATCCTTTATCAGCAATGGAGTGCAACAGCAGTAGCCAGTTACAGAATAGTAGAGTTCCAAAATCCCGGACGAGCCCCCAATTTGTTGCGACAGGCAAAAATGCCAAGCAAAACCAAAGTCCAGCACTGATTTAATTATGGCTTTCAGCAACGAAATACATATGTACAAAGCAAATAACAAAATAACATTTGAATATGGGTTTCAGCACCAATATATATATATAACACTGAAATTTAGCTCAGGTGCCTCCCATTTCTCTTGATCATCTTTGAGATGTTTCCACACCTTTATTGGAGTCCACCAGTGGTAAATTCAATTGATTGGACATGATTTGGAAAGGCACACACCTGTCCATATAAGGTCTCACAGCTGGCAATGCATATCAGAGCAGAAACCAAGCCATGATGTAGAAGGAACTGTCTGCAGAGCTCAGAGACAGGATTGTGTCGAGGCACAGATCTGGGGAAGCCTACAAAAAAAATTCTGCTGCATTGAAGGTTCCCAAGAGCACAGTGGCCTCCATAATTCTTAAATGGAAGAAGTTTGGAACAACCAGGACTCTTCCTAGAGCTGGCCGCCCGGCCAAACTGAGCAATTGGGGGAGAAGGGCCTTGGTAAGAGAGGTGACCAAGAACCCGATGGTCACTCTGGCTGAGCTCCAGAGATCCTGTGTGGAGATGGGAGAAACTTACAGAAGGACAACCATCACTGCAACACTCCACCGATCTGGGTTTTGTGGCAGAGTGGCAAGACGGAAGCCAAACAGTTCAATCTTGGTTTCATCAGACCACAGAATCTTGTTTCTCAGTCTGAGAGTCCTTTAGGTGCTTTTTTGCAAACTCCGGGCGGGCTTTCATGTGTCTTTCACACACACACACACACACACACACACACACACACACACACACACACACACACACACACACACACACACACACACACACACACACACACACACACACAATGGAGCTTTGGCCTGTATAAGTGTGCCAAGTGCACCTTCATACAAAATAGACCAAAAAAGCAGACAACATAAAAATTGACACAAATACAACAAGACAGGAACTAGAAAAGGAAACATCATACAAATACCTCGGGGTAGAAAAGGGCTACCAAATATGTCACAAACAAATGCGCAAAACAATCACCAAAGAATACCTGTGTAGAAAAAGGCCGATGCTGAAAACATACCTTTATCCAAGGAACAAAATGAAAGCCATAAACCAGCTCACAATACCAGTATTCCAGTGCAGGTGCAGAATGATAAACTCGCCACAATCAGAAATCAATAAACTGGACATCAAAACAAGGAAACGTCTCACCATCCACAAAATGTTTTACAAAAATCAATGCATCCAGAGAATGTACCTGCTGAGATGAGAAGGAGGTAGCGGCCTGATGGAGTTCATCAAAGTGCAAAGAATGACAACTGGAGGATTGGCTAAATACGTGAAAAGTGCAACAAACTACCGAATCCAATTTCGAAGCAAACACAAAGACATCAAACCAGAAAAGGTATCCCTAACCGACCTAGCAAAAAAATTCCAAAGACAGGTGCAAATGGAAGATGTCATACAAGAAACGAAAATGAGTCCAACCCCAAAAATTGAAAAAAAAGAAGAAAGAAAAATATAACACGAACTAGATGGTATTCATAGAATACTTACCCGACGAGGTCAACTTGGTGCGAGCCAACTGTTCTGTTTTTGAACATTTTTTTTCTTTGATCCAATATGGCTGCCAGACCACGTGAGCGATTACATCATAAAGTTATATTCTCTAAAATAATTGTTGCATAGATCACGCTCAATACATTTCAAACTGAACAGACTAAGCATTGTCCCTGTCGAATGATGACGTCATAATTAAGGCACCAATGACATCGTCGTTAACGACACTTATTCCCCAGGCGGAGTTCTTTACAATGAGCCACATTTCAATTTTTCCATGGAGCGGTTTTGGAGATATAGAGGTGCAAGGTTTTTCGTTCTTTTCCAATATGGCACCTGGACCACGTGACCTATGACGTCATAATTATCATTAAAATGTTCTACAGGAGGAAGCACTCCGATAGTGAAATTTTCGTTTCAATTGGACCAATAATTAATTGCAGAGAAAAAATTCATACTGATCGAAACAAGCATTGTACTTGTCGAATTATGATGTCATAATTAAGGTACTGATGACATCATCACGTATCTTATTCCCCATGGGGAGTACTTGATAGCGAGCCATGTTTCAATTTTTTCCATGGAGCGGTTTCGGAAATAGAGGTGCGACGTTTTTGGATTTTTTCCATGATGGCGCCTGTACCACGTGACCTATGATGTCATAATTATAATTGAAAAATTCTACAGGAGGAGGCATTCCTATGGTACAAATTTCCTGTCCATCGGACAAACAGATGCAGAAGAATTTTTTTTTTTTCATACTGATCAGATCAAGCGTTGCATTTGTCGAATTATGACGTCTAAATGAAGGCACCGATGGCATCATCATTAACATATCGTATTTTCCATGGGGAATACTTGACAATGAGCCCTGTTTCAACTTTTTCCATTGAGTGGTTTGGGAGATATAGAGGTGTAACATTTTTCCCAAGATGACGTCTGGACCACGTGACCTATGATGTCATAATTATAAATAAAAAAATTATACAGGCGGAGGTGCTCCTATGGTAAACTTTTGTGTCAATCGGACCAACGGTTGCCAAGAAAAAGAATTTTAAAAATGCAGACACGCCACACATACGTACGCAACCGAATGCCTAACCCTGCTTTTTGCTTCGTGAGCACAGGGTAATTATCAACAGATATACACCAACAACTGGGAAAATGATAAAAAATCAGGAAGGTATTTAAAAAAAAAAGAATTGGACAGATTGGGAGTAGACAAGGAAGGCTCTTTGGAATGGCTAAGAAGAGTTCAGCCCAACTGGGATGGAGAACGAATCATTATATTAATGCCCAAGGCCAAGGACACTACACCAATGGCTTTAAGAAAATGGTGGTACTGATGCAATCAGACAAGTGTAGGTTCAGAAGGTGGAAACAGAAACTACGAGCCACCTCCTATCAGGATGTAAAAAAGCTCATGTCAGAACAGTTTTACACCCAAAAACACAACAACGTATGTCGAGTACATCCAGCACATCTGTCAACAGCACATCCGCAAAAGTCTCAATATTTCAGTTCCAGAAAGCTTGTGGAAACATGAACCAAAAGCAATCGCTGAAAACAAGGAGGTAATGCTCACATACGACCGAATGATCCCTTCAAGCATGAACTTAGGAAACAAAGCATTGCGACCGGATATACAGTCACATGAAAAAGTAAGTACACCCCATGTAAAGTTTTGACTTTTTCAACATATTTCAACATACAGCTATTTGATGTTCATTTCAACAATATTGATAGATAAAGGTGATATAATATAACAAATATCATGAAACATTTACATTTTGTAGTCCATTGTATAATTTAAATAAACATAAATGCAAGTTTCGCATGTGGAAAAAGTAAGTACACCCCTACATTTATCACTACTTCAAATACCTAAAATTAGAATCAGGTGCACCAGCTCAGGTGCAAATGATTAGAACATCGTTAGAGAGGATCTTGGAGGATCCTGTCTTATTTAAACCTCAGACATTTAGTTTGGTTTGCTCTTTGTTGTTGAAGTGTGCAGCGTCACCATGCCTAGATCAAAAGAGCTCTCTGAGGCCTTCAGAAAGAAGGTTATAGATGCCTACGAATCTGGGAGGGGATTTAAAAAGATATCCAAACAATTTGAAATCAATCATTCGACTGTCCGGAAGATCATCTACAAGTGGAGAAGATTCCAAACAACTGCCAACTTGTTCAGGCCAGGCCGGCCCAGCAAGTTCAGCCCGAGAGCAGACTGCAAGATGCTGAAAGAAGTCTCCAAGAACCCCAGAATGTCATCACGGGACCAACAGGTAGCTCTTGCAACTCTTGATGACAAATTGCACGAGTCCACCATTAGAAAGAGGCTGCACAAATTTGATCTACATGGGAGGTGTGCCAGGAGGAAACCTTTGCTGTCCAGAAATAACATCAGGGCAAGACTAAAGTTTGCCAATGAACACCTAGGCAAAGACCAGCACTTCTGGAACAATGTGCTCTGGACAGATGAGTCAAAGATAGAGCTACTTGGCCACAGTACCAGAAGACATGTTTGGCGAAAACCAAAGACAGCATTTGACCACAAGAAGCTGATACCAACTGTAAAGCATGGTGGTGGAAATATTATGGTTTGGGGCAGCTTTGCTGCATCAGGGCCTGGGCAGCTCACCATCATAGAATCCACGATGAATTCTTCATTGTACCAGAGGGTGCTTGAGGATAATGTGAGGCCATCTGTCGGAAAGTTGAAGCTCAACCGAAGGTGGACCTTGCAATATGACAATGACCCTAAACATACCAGTAAAACCACCAAGGAATGGCTGAAAAGAAACAAATGGAGGGTTCTGGAATGGCCAAGTCAAAGCCCGGATCTAAATCCCATCGAGATGTTGTGGGGGGATTTGAAACGAGCTGTGCATGCACGAAACCCCTCAAACATCGCACAGCTGAAAGAATTCTGCATGGAGGAGTGGGCAAAAAATTCTCCCAGTCGATGTCAAAGACGGGGAGACAGTTATAAGAAATGCCTACTTGAGGTTGTTTCTGTCAAAGGGGGCAATACCACCTATTAGAGCCAAGGGTGTACTTACTTTTTCCACATGCGAAATTTGCATTTATGTTTATTTAAATTATACAATGGACTACAAAATGTAAATGTTTCATGATATTTGTTATATTATATCACCTTTATCTATCAATATTGTTGAAATGAAGATCAAATAGCTGTATGTTGAAATATGTTGAAAAAGTCAAAACTTTACATGGGGTGACCTTACTTTTTCACATGACTGTAGTCTGTAGTAGTTACAAAAGTTACAAAAAGAAAATAAGGTATTGCTAATTGAGGCGTCAGTACCCAGCGATTTTGGCCTTAATAATGCAGAAATCAAGAAAATGACCAAACATCAAAAACTCAAAAATGAAGTGAAAGAATCCTGGAAGCTGAAGAGCAACGAAATTGTACCAGTGATTATTGGAGCAATGGGAATAATAAAAAGAACCATCTTTGTGATAAAAAAAAATGATTACAGAGATCTTAAAAACCATCCCTGGGAATATTACTACTTACAAACAAATTGCAGTTGGAAGCTGTCCAAGACTCGGTGACGATCCTCAAAAGAGCACTCGGAAAAAACAACTTTGAGAATAAGAAAACTTCACAAACTGGTCCATGAATCATTCCTTACTTAAACTGAGGTGGATACTTTGAGACCTGCGAGGGCTTCGCTTCACCTTCTGAAATGCACATGTGGAGATAACAACCAATGAGACACACACACACACACACACACACACACACACACACACACACACACACACACACACACACACACACACACACACACACTCTTTTTGAAGGACAAGCATTATTCAAAGAAAGATGTAGGGATGGTTTCACATGTGTTACGGATTCGTCACTTCCGTTGTTGTGGCTTTCATCCACTGTAAACATTTTTGGTTGCATGTACTATTATTGTTATCGTTTAAGTGAAATGGAGATCTGTTTTCAAAAGGTAAAATAAATTAATGTTTTAAAAGAAACCGGAAACCGGATCGAAAGCCGGAAGAAGAGGAAGAAGAAGAGGAAAAAGAGGCAGAGCGAGTAAGGTCGGAGAAGGAGCCGAGCTACTTGGAGGTCCTGGGCAAACGCTGGCGAACGGGTGTCACGAGTGAACTTTGGGGTTTCCTGGGAAAGTGCTTCCTGCGACAGAGTTGTTATCACTGTGACAGATAAACCTGCATGACAGGTTTTGCAGTTGATTCCGAAGAAAATCATTGGAGTGCCGTTACGTCTCGAGAACGGACCGTTGGCCATTTTGCCTCGTGCTGGATTTTCGCATCGCTCCAGGTTTTTCACCTCGCTTCAACCATTTCACCGCATCGAGATGTTAACCTGGTGTGTGTGCATGTAACGTGGATTTTGAGTGTGAATTTGCAGTTCGCCGATTGGGAGCCGTTGAACGTCCATACCCGAAGGTGTGATTTCCCAGCCGCCTCTTGAGGACACTTTTGCCTATCTTTGGCAGTGTGACTGTCAACCGAGTGGGATTCTGGTCTCGATACAACATCATTCTGACGATCACTACAGCGTGGATTGACTTTGGTTTGAAGCTGGGACAGAGACATTGGGAATGTTATTTTCGCTCACTTGGAGCACATGAGTTATATTGTACGAAACTGATGGTACCATCATAGGAATGATATATTGGTTGTACAATTGATTAATATTGTTATTGTACTATTATTCTTGTGTGACCTTAATACAATACTTGTTTGTTGGTAACAATTGGTGTGGTTTCACCATTGATCTTTGACACATAGAATAACACATCTTTCTGCCGTGACTCCTCTCGAGGCTTGGAGGTACACCGTGACCGGGGTTTGGGAAGGAGCACGTAACAGAAATTGGGGGCCTCGTCCGGGATAGAATTCCCTAACATTCCCAAAATTCCCAAATTTGGAATTTTCTAACATTCCCAAATTTTTCAAAAAATTGGATTTTTTTTTTTTTGTGTGTGTGTGAAAGTTAACAGGTGCTAACTGATAGTCACCATGGTGTTTGATGCAGAAATGTTTGCGGCGTCCCCTAATGAGGCACAGTTCCAGGCGTTAAAAAGATCGGAACTCATGATATTGGCCAAATATTTTAACTTGGAGGTCCGAGTTAGTATGAAGAAAGCAGAGATGCAGACATTGGTGGTGGAGTCTCTCGTGGGACAAGGAATATGAAAAGAGGTAGCCTTGGATTGGTGACCCGAGGAAATAGGAAATGTGGAGCTCTGTAAAATGGAGATGCAACTGCAGAGCCAGGGAAGGTTAAAAGAGTTGGAATGGAAAGCCGAGGAAAGAAGAGCAAAGGAAAGAGCAGAACAGGAACGAGAACTCGAGGAAAGAAGAGCAGAGGAAAGAGCAGAGGAAAGGAGAGCTGAAAAGGAACTCGAGGAGCGAAGAGCCGAGGAAAGAGCAGAGGAAAGGAGAGCTGAAAGGGAGTTAAAGGAACGGGTCATGGAGTATCAGAAGGAACTTAAACTCAAGGAGCTGGAATTACTGGGAGAACGGAGAGAAGTAGTATCCATGCCGGCTAGTTCGACAACTAGTGAGAACTCTTGGGATGTTGGTAAGCATGTGAGGCTGGTTCCACCCTTCAATGAAAAGGTTGTAGCCAAGTTCTTTTTACATTTTGAGAAGGTGGCTCAAATGCTAAAATGGCCTGTGGGGTCCTGGACTATGTTAGTGCAAAGTGTTCTGGTGGGTAAAGCTCAAGATATATTTCCGGCTTTACCGATTGACCAATGTGCAGATTATGAGATAGTGAAAAAAGCCATTCTGAAAGCCTATGAATTGGTCCCTGAAGCTTACCGGCAAAAATTCCGGAACGCCAGGAACAGGGAGAGTGAGACCCATGTGGAGTTTTCCAGAATGAAGGAAACCATGTTTGATAGGTGGTGTGACTCGAAGGAGATTGGGAAAGACTTGAACCTGTTACGACAATTGATCTTGGTGGAGGAATTCAAACAGTGTGTCCACGTGGACATTAAAGTACATCTGGATGAGAAGAAAGTACCAGAGTTGTATGAGGCAACAACTGTGGCAGATGACTATGCTTTGACACACAGGATGGGGTTCCACAAACCTAACTTCTCGCCTAGAGTTAGCCAGGGGAGTTATGGAAAATCAGGTTCGGAGAACAAATTTTCATGGAGGCGGCCTAGAGAGGACTATGGGGACAAATCTGATACCGTGATTTTTAGGGATCAGAAGACTGCAGTTCCAAGACAAACCTATCTTCCGGGGGGCCCGAGGCACACCACGAGTTTTCCTCCGGGCCTACTTGCGCTTTTTGCAAGAAATCTGGGCATTTGATGTCCCAATATTACGCCCTGAAAAGGAAAAATCATGAGTGGAGTCAAACTAGTACAACTCCGAATGCATTGGCAAATGCGAGAAATCGTCCTTGGGGGACAGTGCCTTGTGAAGGTTCCCATGCCAAAGTTACGGCATCACAGAACGACCTTGTTCAAGAGGGTTACAAACCTTTTATTTCTGAGGGGTTTGTGTCACTGGATGGAGACTTAACGAACCAGAGACCTGTTAGGGTATTGAGAGACACAGGAGCACATCAATCTTTGATGCTTGAAGGCATTTTGCCATGTCAGAGAAGGTGGCAACTGGTGTTAGTGTTCTTTTACAGGGGGTTGGTGGCTATGTTAAAGCTCCTCTTCATGCCATCCATTTGAAGTCTGATTTGGTGTCAGGACCGGTCACTGTGGGGTTACAAGCCACTCTTCCTGTAGAGGGAATCTCTTTTGTTATCGGGAATGATTTGGCCGGTGGTCGAGTTTCTGGTAATCCAATGTTGGTTGAAAAGCCCAGTATGGAAAATAACACCGCACAGTTAGAGCAGGAGATTCCTGGTATCTTTCCATCCTGTGCAGTGACTCGTGCTATGGGTAGGAAGCGCTCTGAAGAGAAGGAGAAGGAAGGCGATGTGGATTTGGGTTCCTTAGAGGTATTGGAGGAAAATTCTGAAAGAGATAATAGGAAAGGGAGTGACATCAAGGAACCTAAGGAAAAGGTGGCATCTGGACCAAAAGAGGAAATGGAGTGTCCGTCGGAGACATCTGGGAACGAGGTTGAACAAACGTTGCTGGACCGAAAGAGACTTGTTGAAGAACACGAAGATTCGGAGCTCCGGAGTTTGATTGATAAAGCCGTCACAGAGGAAGAGGCTATGAAGATACCTGTTGGTTACTTCATGAAAGGGGAAATACTCATGAGAAAATGGAGACCACCGGAGGTGCCAGCAAATGATGAGTGGAAAGTTCATTACCAAATTGTGGTGCCACCGCCGTACCGGAAGGAGATATTGAGTTTGGCATATGAGACACCTTTGGCTGGGCACCTTGGAGTGAACAAGACATGTGACAGAATATTGGTTCATTTTTTCTGGCCAGGATTGCGACGTGATGTGGCAGAGTTCTGTAAATCTTGCCATTCTTGCCAGCTGGTGGGAAAACCTAATCAGAAAGTCCCATCCGCACCTTTAAAACCAATTCCAGCTTTTGAAGAGCCATTCAACCGTGTCATTGTTGACTGTGTAGGCCCTTTACCTCAAACTAAGGCTGGACATCAGTATTTGCTGACCATCATGTGTGCTTCCACAAGGTTCCCAGGGGCAGTGCCTCTTAGAAAAATTACTGCGGCAGTTATTGCAAAGGCCTTGATTAAATTTTTCACTTTGATCGGCCTACCTAAGGTCATCCAGTCTGATCAGAGTTCCAATTTCATGTCAACACTTTTTCAGCAAGTGGTACACCTGTTGGGAGTGGAACAAGTAAGATCAAGTACTTACCATCCCGAGAGCCAAGGGGCCTTGGAAAGGTTTCACCAGACATTGAAGAATATGATCAGAACGTATTGTTTTGAATGTGACAAGGATTGGGATGAAGGAATACCCTTATTGTTGTTTGCTACGAGGGAATCTGTTCAGGAGTCATTGGGATTCAGTCCTTTTGAACTTGTGTTTGGACACGCAGTTCGAGGACCATTGAAATTGGTGAAAGAACAGTGGCTACAGGAGGAGTCGCAGGCAACAGTGGTAGAGCATGTGTCAACGGTTAGGCACAGATTGGCAGAGGCTTGTGAAGTTGCGAGAAGAAACTTGAAAGTGACACAGGATAAAATGTAAGTGAGACATGACAAGAAATCTCAGATAAGAAATTTCAGTCCTGAGGACCGAGTGTTAGTGTTACTTCCTGTTCCAGGTCAGCCACTACAGGCTAGGTATTTTGGTCCCTATGCAATCGAAAGGAGGGTTAATGAAACAGATTACGTGGTGACAACTCCCGACCGACGGAAAAAGCGGCAGCTGTGTCATGTCAACCGACTGAAGAAATATTATGAGAGGAAGCCTGTGGAAAAAATGGTTCCTGTCTCACCTGTCGTGCCTGTAGCCGGGGTGCAAGAGAATACAGAGGTTGAGGCCGGTGTGAAGTTTGATAACTTTGATGACCAGGCTTGTCCCAGATTGACGAACACGGAAGTGTTGAGTCATTTAGATGAGAAATTAGGTCATTTGACGAGGGAACAGCAAGGACAACTATACAGCCTAATTTTTGAGTTTGCACATTTGTTCACAGATGTGCCTCGTCATACTGACTTGGTATATCATGATATTGAGGTGGGGGAAGCCACTCCTGTGAAGCAACACCCCTACCGCATGAATCCTGTGAAGCTGGAGTATCTGGAAGGCTGGAGTTCCAGTGAAGCTGGAAGGAAGTTCAGTAAATGTTGGAGAATGACATCATCGAACCAAGCAGCAGTGAATGGAGCTCACCATGTGTGTTGATTCCAAAACCCAATGGCAGTTTTCGCTGTTGTACTGATTTAAAACGGGTTAATGCAGTGACCAAGACCGACTCATATCCCATCCCGAGGATTGATGACTGTATTGATAGAATAGGCCCACCTAAATTTGTAACTAAATTTGACTTGCTGAAAGGGTATTGGCAGATTCCTCTTTCTGATAGAGCCAAGGAAATCTCGGCTTTAGTCACACCAAATGGGTTGTATCAGTACAAGGTTCTTCCCTTTGGATTGAAAAACGGGCCTGCTACATTTAAACGGCTGATTAATAAGCTTATTGCAGACCTTGAGGGGGTGGAGGCTTATCTGGATGATATCATCATCCACACCATGACCATGGAAGATCATATTGAACAAATTCATGCATTTTTCAAGAAACTGATCGAGGCAGGGTTGACCATCAACTTATCTAAGAGTCAGTTTGTAAAAGCACAGGTGGTGTTCCTAGGCCATGTAGTAGGTCAGGGTCAGGTGCAACCAGTGACAGCCAAGATAGAAGCCATTGATCGCTTCCAAGTTCCAAAAGGGAAGAAGGAGCTTATGAGATTCTTGGGTATGGCTGGTTGGTACCGGCGGTTCTGCAGGAATTTTTCTGATGTGGTAGCCCCTTTAACGAATTTGCTGAGGAAAGAGACCAAGTTTGTTTAGGATGACAAATGTCAGGCTGCCTTTGCCCACGTCAAAGCGATATTAATGAGGTCTCCTGTCCTAGCAGCCCCGGATTTTCAAGCACCTTTCAGGTTGGCCATTGATGCAAGTGATTTGGGGGCTGGGGCAGTTCTATTACAGGAAGATGGTGATGGCGTGGATCACCCGGTGTGCTACTATTCCAAAAGGTTTAACAAACACCAGGCAAATTATGCCACCGTGGAAAAAGAGACCCTTGCTCTCCTGCTAGCGCTTCAGCATTATGAGGTGTATCTAGGAACTACTACCTTTCCTATAAAAGTCTTCACTGATCACAACCCCTTAAACTTCATTCAAAAATGAAAAATAAAAATCAGAGGTTGATGAGATGGAGTTTGGCTTTGCAGGAGTTCAACTTGGAAATTGAGCATGTAAAGGGCAGGGACAATGTCATTGCTGATGCTTTATCCAGAGTGAACTAACTTTGGAAATTCCTGAAGGTTGTTTGGAAGTTTTGTTGCTTTATTTTGGGGAATATTAATTATTGTTGCTCACGTCAATTGATAATTTGGGAGTGAGTTTTACTTTTGTTTGTTAAAAGAGTTTTTGCATGCCAAGAAAGTTTTCACTATGTTCCAACTTTCTTTCTTGAGGGGGGGAAGTGTTATGGATTTGTCACTTCCGTTGTTGTGGTTTTCATCCACTGTTAACATTTTTGGTTGCATGTACTATTATTGTTATCGTTTAAGTGAAATGGAGATCTGTTTTCAAATGGTAAAATAAATTAATGTTTTAAAAGAAACCGGAAACCGGATGGAAAACCGGAAGAAGAGGAAGAAGAAGAGGAAAAAGAGGTGGAGCGAGTAAGGTCGGAGAAGGAGCTGAGCTACTTGGAGGTCTGGAGCAAACGCTGGTGAACGGGGGTCACTAGCGAACTTTGGGGTTTCCTGGGAAAGGGGTTCCTGCGACAGAGTTGTTATCGCTGTGACAGATAAACCTGCGTGACAGGTTTTGCGGTTGATTCCGAAGAGAATCATTGGAGTGCCATTACGTCTCGAGAACGGACCGTTGGCCATTTTGTCTCGTGCTGGATTTTCGCATCGCTTCAGGTTTTTCACCTCGCTTCAACCATTTCACCGCATCGAGACGTTAACCTGGTGTGTGTGTGTGTGTAATGTGGATTTTGAGTGTGAATTTGCGGTTCACCGATTGGGAGCCGTTGAACGTCCATACCCGAAGGTGTGATTTCCCAGCCGCCTCTTGAGGACACTTTTGCCTATCTTTGGCAGTGTGACTGTCAACCGAGCGGGATTCTGGTCTCGATACAACATCGTTCTGATGATCACTGGAGCGTGGATCGACTTTGGCTTGAAGCTGGGACAGAGACATTGGGAATGTTATTTTCGCTCACTTGGAGCACAGTGAGTTATATTGTACGAAACTGATGGTACCATCATAGGAATGATATATTGGTTGTACAATTGATTAATATTGTTATTACCTTCGCAAAAGCGGAAGGTTATGTTTTGATCGCTGTGTATTTATTTGTATGTCTGTGTGTGTGTATGTTAATCGCATAACTCAAAAAGTATTCAACCGAATTGCATGAAATTTGGTGGGATGATTGGTTATTATACGGGACACATTTGATTAGATTTTGGGAAACAGATTTGCTCAAATTCTGACTATTTTTAACTCGATCGTATTTCACTCAAAGTTATGAGCGACTGAAGAAGAAGATGTCCATCCAGGACGTCATCACTATAACGCGATCTCCCGCGATCATTTCAACCTCAAAAAAAATTATAATTGCAGATTTGACAATAGATGAGGCATATTAACAAACGAATGAAACAGATTTGCTCAAATTCTGACTATTTTTAACTCGATCGTATTTCACTCAAAGTTATGCGCGACTGAAGAAGAAGATGTCCATCCAGGACGTCATCACTATAACGCAATCTCCCGCGATCATTTCAACCTCAAAAAAAATTATAATTGCAGATTTGTCAAGAGATGAGGCATATTAACAAACGAATGAAACAGATTTGCTCAAATTCTGACTATTTTTAACTCGATCGTATTTCACTCAAAGTTATGAGCGACTGAAGAAGAGGATGTCCATCCAAGACGTCATCACTATAACGCGATCTCCCGCAATCATTTCAACCTCAAATGAAATTCAAATTGCAGATTTGTCAATCGGGGAGGCATATTAACAGACGAATGAAACAGATTTGCTCAAATTCTGATTTTTAAAAATCGATCGCATTTCACATAAAGTTTGAGGTACTAAAGAAGAAGAAGATTCGTTTAGCTTCTCAGATAAAATAAATAATTCTGTCTGCAATTTCAGGTTAATTACCTTCGCAAAAGCGGAAGGTTATGTTTTGATCGCTGTGTATTTTTACCTTCGCAAAAGCGGAAGGTTATGTTTTGATCGCTGTGTATTTATTTGTATGTCTGTGTGTGTGTGTGTATGTTATTCGCATAACTCAAAAAGTATTCAACCGAATTGCATGAAATTTGGTGGGATGATTGGTTATTATACGGGACACATTTGATTAGATTTTGGGAGCAATCGGGTCAAAGGTCAAGGTCAAGGTCACGAAAAGGTCAAAATCGTATTTTTGTTGTTCTGTTCCCTACACTCCCATGCCAAGTACAGAACAGTAGCTGCGGCGAAGGTATGCGCTCTACCGAGTGCCCGTTCTAGTTCTAAAGTGTAATTCTAAAGGGTGATTCTAAAGTGTAATTCTAAAGAGTAATTCTAAAGTGTAATTCTAAAGTGTAATTTTGAAGTGTAATTCTAAAGTGTAATTACCTTCGCAAAAGCGGAAGGTTATGTTTTGATCGCTGTGTATTTATTTGTATGTCTGTGTGTGTGTGTGTGTGTGTATGTTATTCGCATAACTCAAAAAGTATTCAACCGAATTGCATGAAATTTGGTGGGATGATTGGTTATTATACGGGACACATTTGATTAGATTTTGGGAGCAATCGGGTCAAAGGTCAAGGTCAAGGTCACGAAAAGGTCAAAATCGTATTTTTGTTGTTCTGTTCCCTACACTCCCATGCCAAGTACAGAACAGTAGCTGCGGCGAAGGTATGCGCTCTACCAAGTGCCCGTTCTAGTTTGTATGTCTGTGTGTGTGTGTGTGTGTGTGTGTGTGTGTATGTTATTCGCATAACTCAAAAAGTATTCAACCGATTCGCATGAAATTTGGTGGGATGATAGGTTATTATCCGGGAACCATTTGATTAGATTTTGGAATCGATCGGGTCAAAGGTCAAGGTCAAGGTCATGAAAAGGTCAAAATCGTCTTTTTACCATAGCGCGGTCAATTTTTTACAGTTGTAAGGATGCATGTAATAAACTTGGATTAGCAGCCGTAAACATGGTTCTTTCCGTGCAAATCAACGGGACTATGGCACAGTGACAACGAATCAGCGCCGAGATCTTGTAGTCATCGAGTGTCATTCCCTCGAATCTTGCTACACAGATCTTGTAGTCTTTTATTTTGGCAACAAAAGTAGCTGCGGCGAAGGTATGCGCTCTACCGAGTGCCCGTTCTAGTTGTACTGTTATTCTTGTGTGACCTTAATACAATACTTGTTTGTTGGTAACAATTGGTGTGGTTTCACCATTGATCTTTGACACACAGAATAACACATCTTTCTGCCGTGACTCCTCTCGAGGCTCGGAGTTACACCGTGACCGGGGTTTGGGGAGGAAAACGTAACACGTGATCATTTCTTGTGATCATCCCCACCTTGTTTACATCCTCTTTGGAGCACACACACAGACACACACACAAACACACACACAAACCGGAGTGATCAACATACTTACAATTTTTTTTTTTTTTCTTGCCAAGTAACAAATGGACTCAAATGCAATACCCTCTCCTCAGGCGAGGGAAACAACCCCCCTCCATCGAAGGGTAAGGCCGAAAATAATTTGTTTATAGATTCTCACTTCCGTCTTTTTGCTCCGCCCCCGAAGGTCGGCCAGAGATATTGTGTTTTCGGGTTGTCTGTACATCCGTCCGTCCTTATGTCTGTCCGTACGGGCTAAACCTCGTTTTTCTCAGCAACCACATATCCGATTGAGATCAAACTTTCAGGGTAGGAGCGATGCCAAAATAGAATGTTTATTTGATAATTGTGACGTCATCGGTCACGTGATATGGCAGCCATCTTGGATTAAATTCAAATAATTAAAAATATATTTCTCGGAAACCGCTGAATTGAAAAATTTGAAAGTTGACACATTGTCAAGTACTCCCAATTGGGGAATAAAAGCATGATAATGATACCATCATAGGTGAAGTGGTATACCAGCCAAAATTGTTTTAATCAAATTCTTTATCCTAAAAATCAGAAATTGCCTGCGCATGATCCATGAATCATTTGTATTGAAATATTAAATTTATGACATCATAGGTCACATGGTTTGGCAGCCATATTTGATTTAACCTAAAACCTTTTAAAAAATCCTCTCCCAAACCACTGAAGCAATCGATTCGAAACTTTATGTGCGTCATCGACTCTATGGCAATTAAAAATTGATTACGAAAACGTCATCGGTCACATGATGTGGAAGCCATATTGGATTGAAAGATAATATTAAATAATTATATCAGAAACCGCTTACCCTCTCGATGCGAAACTTTATAAGTGTCATCTAACACCATTGTTGCATATAGTTTGAAAATGATGACATTGTAGGTCACGTGGTTTGGCAGCCATCTTGGTTAGAAAATCAAACATTATCCGATCAATGCGAAACTTCACAAACATGATCCCCTACCCATACATAGGCAGAGTGTATATTTTTGATGTTATATGTCACGTGGTTTGGCAGCCATATTATCTTCAAAGCCGATATTTTAAAAAAAAAACTTCTCCAAAACCACTTCACCGATCAATGTAAAACCCGTCATGTCTGGTAAAAAAAAAAAGTGATACCTGAAAACATCTGAAGGGATTTAAATCAAACTTGTTTATATTTAGGACAGTGAACGAGGGCACCTACCCGTTGTCACGGGTAGGGAATACGCGGAGGCATATTGGCGTCAGGGACTACGCGGAGGCATATTGGCGTCAGGGACTACGTGGAGGCATATTGGCGGCAGGGACTACGCGGAGGCATATTGGCAACGCAGTCTCATTGCTCCAGTTACTATTCATTTTATCCTTGCGACAAATGTTTTTTTAGATTATTCTTTAAAATTCACATGAATAAACGAAGAGAGAGGAGCATCATTTGATGTATCGATTCATTCATCATCGGCGACCGTCGTCCACTGCTGTTCCAAGAAATGACATTTGAAAAGTCATTCCAATGTGTTATGCATTTCTCAGGTCCTCAATGAAAATTAAATGGTGAGGTCAGGTTGGCATGACCTGGGCTTTGGAATCGTGCCGTGCCAGGTAAAAGGCACGAGGTCGGGCGAGATAGATCGAAGGCGTGTAATGTTTCCATCATTTGCTGTGATCCATGCAGATGATGCTTAGCGGAGCCGAATAAGGGAATGCGTGTCCTCAAACAACCGGCACCTGCAAGGTGCGACGCCAAAGAGGGCACTCCGTCCAATGGAACCTTCAAACGTTCCGCAAATTGGGACGGATGCAGTTTATTCAGGGGCACGGCCGTGTCGGTACACTTTTCAAATTTCTAATTCTCCAGACACAGCCGAGGGGGTCTCCATGGACCCGGTATTGAAAATGACCTTCCGTGGCACTGCCTTCACTTTCGCATGGATAAGCAACCTGCCCCGTTAGCCCGTCCGGAGGAGATGGGGTTTTGCAATCGTGTGTGTGTGTGTGTGTGTGTGTGTGTGTGTGTGTGTGTGTGTGTGTGTGTGTGTGTGTGTGTGTGTGTGTGTGTGTGTGTGTGTGTGTGTATGTCCAGGCAGTAACGTTTTTACCATTTGAGCTATCGTCATCAAATGTTCACCAAAACCTTAATATGATAACTAGTGTGACTCGGCGTGCTTCGCATGCCTCACCACACGTTGTTTCAGAGGGATAGGCATATTTGACCATTTCGGTGTCTTTTGGGTCTTTGGGGTGTTCGGGGTCTTTTGGGACTTCAGTGTCTGCAGGGGCATTTGGGTCGAAAGGGCATTTTGGTTCCTCTGGGTTTTTAACGGTCTTTGGAGTCTTCAGTGTGTTTTGGGTCTTCAGGGTGTTTTGGGTCTTCAGGATGTTTTGGATCTTCGGGGTCTTTTGGGTCTTCTGGGTATTTTGTGTCTTCGGGGTCTTTTGGGTCTTCGGGGTCTTTTGGGTCTTCGGGGTCTTCAGGGGCTTTTGGGTCTTCAGGGTCTTTTTGTTCCTCTGGGTATTTAAGGGTCTTTGGGGCATTCAGGGTGTTTTGGGTCTTCGGGGTGTTTTGGGTATTTGGGGTGTTTTGGGTCTTTGGGGTCTTTTGGGTCTTTATGGGTATTTTGGGTCTTCAGGGGGTCTTGGTGGTCTTAAGGGTCTCTGGGGACTTCAAGGGTCGTCAAAGTTCTGAAGGGTCTCAGCAGTCTAAATGTAAATTAAGAGGGTGTTAATTATATTTGAGGAAGAAGAAGACGTTTTGTTCACATATAAACAAACATATTTCAATTTCAATTTCAATTATTCAATTCAATTCAATTCAATTCTTCAATTTCTGATATTTTGCCTTTTCATTTGCGCCTCCCAATTGAAGCCCCGCCCTTAGTCATATATAATGGCGATACAACAATTTTTACCGCTTTGCTTTGAAGAACGGGAATGAAGGGGGAGGAGCATGTTAATATGTCTGGTTGAAGGCTTTGGGTGGTGAGGGGGCTTGAAGCCAGATTTTAATCTTACAGCCGCCATCTTGGTGCTCACCGTCACTGCGATGTGAAGTGAAAGACGCCTCAGAGCTGTCACATTCACAATCGCTATGTCGTATGTACTCCCGATACGTGTTTCCTTCATTGTAAAAACTACCAAGTCAACAGCTAAAAGGATTTTGAGCCGATAGGTGCTACGGCCTCGGCAAGATCGATGGAGACAGTCATCTGTTAGCTTATACACCGCCCAAATAGCTATGTGGAATTCTCTCATGTAGAGATTAAACCCACGTCGTTTGAACTTTGGCCGAGGTCATTATTTACTTTTAATGATGTTTATATACGAATCAAAAAGAAGATAATTGGTTTTGGGTCGTCCTTTCCACATATCTCGTGGGATTGTGAGTTAGAGAGAAGACCGTGATGGCGGGGAGGGGGTTGGAATTCTCTCAAGCAGGGATTCAACCCATGTCCTTATAAACGGTCTTTGTCCGAGGTCATTATTTTTAACTGTGTTTTCATTCGTCAGGTTGTGATTGGTGCAGCCGTTTGTGCGGTACCCGGGAAAATAACGTTATGCGGGAGTCCAAACCTGAGAATGCTGGAGACCAAAGCTGAAATTGGAAAAACAATATGGCCAATTTTACTCCAGGGGGTCCCAGGATTACCCACCCAAAATATCGTTCCGATCGGTTCAGCCGTTTTTGCGGTACCTGGGAATGGACGGACGGACGGACGGACAGACAGACATTTGGTGTAATACCTAGAAGGCAAATTACTAATTTTGTCGAAAGGTCAAAGGTCAGTATCACATAAAATCGTCAATTTTCATCCAATTGACCTGAAATTTAAATAATTTGCATAATTGGGTCCCTGAGTTGCTTCACCAATCAAATGCTAATAGCCAATTGTTTTTTTTTCATATATAAACGTAAAAGGTCAAGGTTGAATAAAATCATAATTTTTTTTTTTTTAAACTGTTTTCGTTATGTTGAGCATGAGCATACGGAAGAAGAAGAAGACGTCTGAATACAAACGGACGGGGACGGGATTTGCATTTTCAGATGCTTTCCGGTTAATATTTGAATATTTCTGTGTGTGTGTGTGTGTGTTGTCTGCAACATTGTGTATTAATTATGTCGATATGCTGCAGGAATCAATCTAACCCACCACCAAATACACCTGTCAGGTGTATTTGGTGGTTAGGTAGATTGATGTCCTGTTGTAAAGTTAGGTGCATCTGGCCATTTTACACCTGTTGTAGATTTCATGCTGTCATCACATCTGAGTTACGTCACGTCCTTGTACATCGAAACGTCGTGACGTTATTGAACAGTGACGGAGCAACAACATGGAAAAGTGTTTAAAATAAATGAACCGAAACAGCTTAACTTTGCTTCCTGGCACCTGTTGTACTAATCCAAACGACATTTCACTTTCAGGGAACAACACTCCAGGTGTGTACTTTGGTCACCTTGAAGCACTTGCTAGTAGTCTGTTGAATCTGTCATCAATTTGATATAAAATAGTCATCATTGTATTGTATCAGCGATAAAACAGCACGACTTTTGGTAAGATTTGGTGGTGTATAAACCAGACTTGGTGGTGTAATGGTTCGATATTATTATTCGAACAATCTCTCGCGCCCTTTGGACACCTGAATACCATAAGATTCCCAAAGCTTCGTCCTTCATCTCAAAGCACAGACAACTGGAGATCCATAAGGACGTCTTTGGGAATATTGACTTCACCATAATGAACCAAGCCCTCTCCTCTTTCACTGCATAACATTCAGGATCCATCTGTTGTCCTTTTCCATTACAGGTGCCATTATTCTCGGAGCAATTTAAATCTTCCAGCTCCAGCAGATGATCTCCATTCTTCCATGAATAATCGTCATGGATATCATCATCATGTGCAACCATAATGGTTATCGATAACCATTCACCGTCTTTACCCCTTTTGGAGGATTGCTTCCCTTGGATAAACTCGTTTTTATCACAGCACGTTAATCTTGTGTTTATCACAGCACGTTAATCTTGTGTTTATCACAGCACGTTAATCTTGTGTTTATCACAGCACGTTAATCTTGTGTTTATCACAGCACGTTCATCTTGTGTTTATCACAGCACGTTCATCTTGTGTTTATCACAGCACGTTAATCTTGTGTTTATCACAGCACGTTAATCTTGTGTTTATCACAGCACGTTAATCTTGTGTTTATCACAGCACGTTAATCTTGTGTTTATCACAGCACGTTAATCGTGTGTCTATCACAGCACGTTAATCTTGTGTTTATCACAGCACGTTAATCTTGTGTTTATCACAGCACGTTAATCTTGTGTTTATCACAGCACGTTAATCTTCTGTCTATCACAGCACGTTAATCTTGTGTTTATCACAGCACGTTAATCTTGTGTTTATCACAGCACGTTAATCTTGTGTTTATCACAGCACGTTCATCTTGTGTTTATCACAGCACGTTAATCTTGTGTTTGTCACAGCACGTTAATCTTGTGTTTATCACAGCACCTTAATCTTGTGTTTATCACAGCACGTTAATCTTGTGTTTATCACAGCACGTTAATCGTGTGTCTATCACAGCACGTTAATCTTGTGTTTATCACAGCACGTTAATCTTGTGTTTATCACAGCACGTTAATCTTGTGTTTATCACAGCACGTTAATCTTCTGTCTATCACAGCACGTTAATCTTGTGTTTATCACAGCACGTTAATCTTGTGTTTATCACAGCACGTTAATCTTGTGTTTATCACAGCACGTTAATCTTGTGTTTATCACAGCGCGTTAATCTTGTGTTTATCACAGCACGTTAATCTTGTGTTTATCACAGCACGTTAATCTTGTGTTTATCACAGCACGTTAATCTTGTGTTTATCACAGCACGTTAATCTTGTGTTTATCACAGCACGTTAATCTTGTGTTTATCACAGCACGTTAATCTTCTGTCTATCACAGCACGTTAATCTTGTGTTTATCACAGCACGTTAATCTTGTGTTTATCACAGCACGTTAATCTTGTGTTTATCACAGCACGTTAATCTTGTGTTTATCACAGCACGTTAATCTTGTGTTTATCACAGCACGTTAATCTTGTGTTTATCACAGCACGTTAATCTTGTGTTTATCAAAGCACGTTGATCTTGTGTTTATCACAGCACGTTGATCTTGTGTTTATCACAGCACGTTGATCTTGTGTTTATCACAGCACGTTAATCTTGTGTTTATCACTGCACGTTAATCTTGTGTTTATCGCAGCACGTTAATCTTGTGTTTATCACAGCACGTTAATCTTGTGTTTATCTCAGCACGTTAATCTTGTGTCTATCACAGCACGTTAATCTTGTGTTTATCACAGCACGTTAATCTTGTGTTTATCACAGCACCTTAATCTTGTGTTTATCACAGCACGTTAATCTTGTGTCTATCACAGCACGTTAATCTTGTGTTTATCACAGCATGTTAATCTTGTGTCTATCACAGCACGTTAATCTTGTGTCTATCACAGCACGTTAATCTTGTCTATCACAGCACGTTAATCTTGTGTTTATCACAGCACGTTAATCTTGTGTTTATCACAGCACGTTGATCTTGTGTCTATCACAGCACGTTAATCTTGTGTTTATCACAGCACTTTAATCTTGTGTCTATCACAGCACGTTAATCTTGTGTCTATCACAGCACGTTAATCTTGTGTCTATCACAGCAGGTTAATCTTGTGTCTATCACAGCACGTTAATCTTGTGTTTATCACAGCACGTTAATCTTGTGTCTATCACAGCACGTTAATCTTGTGTTTATCACAGCACGTTAATCTTGTGTTTATCACAGCACGTTAATCTTGTGTTTATCACAGCACGTTAATCTTGTGTCTATCACAGCACGTTAATCTTGCGTTTATCACAGCACGTTAATCTTGTGTCTATCACAGCACGTTAATCTTGTGTTTATCACAGCACGTTAATCTTGTGTTTATCACAGCACGTTAATCTTGTGTTATCACAGCACGTTAATCTTGTGTCTATCACAGCACGTTAATCTTGTGTTTATCACAGCACGTTAATCTTGTGTTTATCACAGCACGTTAATCTTGTGTTTATCACAGCACGTTAATCTTGTGTTTATCACAGCACGTTCATCTTGTGTTTATCACAGCACGTTAATCTTGTGTTTATCACAGCACGTTAATCTTGTGTTTATCACAGCACGTTAATCTTGTGTCTATCACAGCACGTTAATCTTGTGTTTATCACAGCACGTTAATCTTGTGTTTATCACAGCACGTTAATCTTGTGTCTATCACAGCACGTTAATCTTGTGTTTATCACAGCACGTTAATCTTGTGTTTATCACAGCACGTTAATCTTGTGTTTATCACATCACGTTAATCTTGTGTTTATCACAGCACGTTAATCTTGTGTTTATCACAGCACGTTAATCTTGTGTTTATCACAGCATGTTAATCTTGTGTTTATCACAGCATGTTAATCTTGTGTTTATCACAGCACGTTAATCTTGTGTCTATCACAGCACGTTCATCTTGTGTTTATCACAGCACGTTAATCTTGTGTTTATCACAGCACGTTGATCTTGTGTCTATCACAGCACGTTGATCTTGTGTCTATCACAGCACGTTAATCTTGTGTTTATCACAGCACGTTAATCTTGTGTTTATCACAGCACGTTAATCTTGTGTCTATCACAGCACGTTAACTTGTGTTTATCACAGCACGTTAATCTTGCGTTTATCACAGCACGTTAATCTTGTGTTTATCACATCACGTTAATCTTGTGTTTATCACAGCACGTTAATCTTGTGTTTATCACAGCACGTTAATCTTGTGTTTATCACAGCACGTTAATCTTGTGTTTATCACAGCACGTTAATCTTGTGTTTATCACAGCACGTTAATCTTGTGTTTATCACAGCACGTTAATCTTGTGTTTATCACAGCACGTTAATCTTGTGTCTATCACAGCACGTTCATCTTGTGTTTATCACAGCACGTTAATCTTGTGTCTATCACAGCACGTTAATCTTGTGTTTATCACAGCACGTTAATCTTGTGTTTATCACAGCACCTTAATCTTGTGTTTATCACAGCACGTTAATCTTGTGTCTATCACAGCACGTTAATCTTGTGTTTATCACAGCACGTTAATGTTGTGTTTATCACAGCACGTTAATCTTGTGACTATCACAGCACGTTAATCTTGTGTTTATCACAGCACGTTAATCTTGTGTTTATCACAGCACGTTAATCTTGTGTTTATCACAGCGCGTTCATCTTGTGTTTATCACAGCACGTTAATCTTGTGTTTATCACAGCACGTTAATCTTGTGTTTATCACAGCACGTTAATCTTGTGTTTATCACAGCACGTTAATCTTGTATTTATCACAGCACGTTAATCTTGTGTTTATCACAGCGCGTTCATCTTGTGTTTATCACAGCGCGTTAATCTTGTGTTTATCACAGCACGTGAATCTTGTGTTTATCACAGCACGTTAATCTTGTGTCTATCACAGCACGTTCATCTTGTGTTTATCACAGCACGTTAATCTTGTGTCTATCACAGCACGTTAATCTTGTGTCTATCACAGCACGTTAATCTTGTGTTTATCACAGCACGTTAATCTTGTGTTTATCACAGCGCGTTCATCTTGTGTTTATCACAGCACGTTAATCTTGTGTTTATCACAGCACGTTAATCTTGTGTTTATCACAGCACGTTAATCTTGTGTTTATCACAGCACGTTAATCTTGTGTTTATCACAGCACGTTAATCTTGTGTTTATCACAGCACGTTCATCTTGTGTTTATCACAGCACGTTAACCTTGTGTCTATCACAGCACGTTAATCTTGTGTTTATCACAGCACGTTAATCTTGTGTTTATCACAGCACGTTAATCTTGTGTTTATCACAGCGCGTTAATCTTGTGTTTATCACAGCACGTTAATCTTGTGTTTATCATAGCGCGTTCATCTTGTGTTTATCACAGCGCGTTAATCTTGTGTTTATCACAGCGCGTTCATCTTGTGTTTATCACAGCACGTTAATCTTGTGTTTATCACAGCGCGTTCATCTTGTGTTTATCACAGCACGTTAATCTTGTGTTTATCACAGCACGTTAATCTTGTGTTTATCACAGCACGTTAATCTTGTGTTTATCATAGCACGTTAATCTTGTGTTTATCGCAGCATGTTCATCTTGTGTTTATCGCAGCACGTTCATCTTGTGTTACCTTGTTAAAGAAGGTGTTAAAATCTTGTTGAAGTATACATACCCTTTGCTATGACACTTGAAATTTAGCTCAGGTGCCTGCCATTTCTCTTGATCATCTTTGAGATGTTTCTACACCTTGATTGGAGTCCACCTGTGGTAAATTCAATTGATTGGACATGATTTAGAAAGGCACACACCTGTCTATATAAGGTCTCACAGCTGACAATGCATATCAGAGCAGAAACCAAGCCATGAGGTCGAAGGAACTGCCCGCAGAGCTCAGAGACAGGATTGTGTCGAGGCACAGATCTGGGGAAACGTACAAAAATATTTCTGCTGCATTGAAGGTTCCCAAGAGCAGAGTGGCCTCCATGATTCTTAAATGGAAGAAGTTTGGAACAACCAGGACTCTTCCTGGAGCTGGCTGCCCGGCCAAACGGAGCGGAAGCCTATCCTCATTGAAAGACTCATGAAAGCCCGCTTGGAGTTTGCAAAAAATCACCTAAAGCACTCTCAGACTGTGAGAAATAAGATTCTGTGTTCTGATGAAACCAAGATTGAACTGTTTGGCTTCGGTCTGGCCACTCTGCCATAAAGCCCAGATCGGTGGAGTGTAGCAGTGATGGTTGTCCTTCTGGAAGTTTCTCCCATCTCCACACAGGATCTCTGGAGCTCAGCCAGAGTGACCATCGGGTTCTTGGTCACCTCTCTTACCAAGGCCCTTCTCCCCCGATTGCTCAGTTTGGGGCGGCCAGCTCTCGGATGAGTCCTGGTTGTTCCAAACTTTTTCCATTTTAGAATTATGGAGGCCACTGTGCTCTTGGGAACCTTCAATGCAGCAGAAATGTTTTCTGTAGGCTTCCCCAGATCTGTGCCTTGACACAATCCTGTCTCTGAGCTCTGCAGGCAGTTCCTTCGACCTCATGGCTTGGTTTTTGCTCTGATATGCATTGCCAGCTGTGAGACCTTATATAGACAGGTGTGTACCGTTCCAAATCATGTCCAATCAATTGAATTCACCACAGGTGGACTCCAATCAAGGTGTAGACACATATCAAAGATGATCAAGAGAAATGGGAGGCACCTGAGCTAAATTTCAAGTGTCATAGCAAAGGGTCTGAATACTTATGTAAATGTGATATTTCAGTTTTTTCTTTTTATTAAATTTGCAAAACTTTCTAAAATCCTATTTTCTCTTTGTCATTTTGGGGTATTGAGTGTAGATTGATGAGGGAATAAATGAATTTAAACGATTTCATCATAAGGCTGCAACATAACAAAATGTGAAAAAAGTGAAGGGGTCTGAATACTTTCTGTATGCACTGTATAAACATCATTAAAAGTAAATAATGACCTCGGCCAAAGTTCAAATGACGTGAGTTTAATCTCGACATGAGAGAATTCCACATAGCTATTTGGACTGTGTATAAGCCAACAGATCGCTGTCTCCATCGATCTTGCCAGGCCGTAACGCATATCAGCTCAAAATCCTTTTAACTGTTGACTTGGTAGTTTTTACAATAAAGGAAACATTAACAATGTTGTTAAAAGTTTATTTTGTGATTAATTTCTGATTGGAGTTATGTTGTTTGGAATGAAAAAAGAGATATTGAGTTCAAGTGAATGATGACATGCCGTGATGGTTTCTACTTTCTACACGTGAACTTCGCTGATCGCCATATGCAGATTCGCCACAGAACCACGATCGACGTTCTATACGTGAACGTACCCATTTGTTTGCGAACGGGTACGTTTTTCATGGAAGTCCTTCACGAACTTGCTGTCCATGTCTGACGTGCGACTGAGGGTGCTACAGGAATGTGGAATTTATTGGTTTCATGCTTTAGCATTCGCCGTATCTGCATTGCTTGTTTGCTTCTGGGATCCCACCTGTGCGTAGCATGGGTATCTCACGAGTAAACTAAAATGTCGGTCGGTGGAGTCAGCCATCGTAATGACATCATAGACTTAATGAGGTAGCGTGATGAACGGATACAAAACTGCTGCTACTTTAATTTATAGAGGATTGTGACGGGCACAAGGGGTAATAATTCCGCACACCAGTGGGTGGTGAGAGCGCCCAGGTGGGGACCGATGGTGCATGCCCCGCCCTTCGACCGATCGGCCATGCCCGGGGACTAGGCGTGGCCTCGGCACATATATGCGGGCTCTAAGCTCGAGCCCACCCAGTGCTGCAGTTCGAGCTTTCGTAATAAAGACTCTTTTGGTTTTAACAAACGCGTTGTGGCCTATCTCTTTGGCAAGCAAGTTGTGTGCGCGGCACCACACTTCACTGGTGACCCCGATTGGTTCAGCCGTTGCTGACCACCGAACGCGCCATGGCCACCAATGCAGTAAAACTCCCAGAGTTTTGGGAAGCACAGGCCGACGTGTGGTTCGTGCAGGCCGAAGCGCAATTTCAGCTTCGAGGCATAACGGCGGACGAGACCCGTTACTACCACGTGGTCGCCGCCCGAGTCGTGTCCATCCTGCGGCACCCGCCGGTCGACCACAAGTACGAGGTGCTCAAACGTCTCCTCATCGCCATGTTCGGCCTCACGGAGATCGAACGGGCCGACCGCCTCCTGGACCTTCCCGAACTCGGTGACACACGACCATCCGTGCGGATGGAGTTCATGCTGTCGCTGCTGGGTGACCAAGCCCCGGGTTTCTTATTCCGGGCGCTTTTCCTACGCCAGCTACCTCTACAGGTACGCCTCGCGCTGGCCGGTTCCAAAATAAGGGAACCCCGCGCCCTGGCCGTAGAGGCCGACAAGTTCTTTGCGGCTTGCGACACACGGTCGAGTTACGGTGCTGCCGTCGTGGATCCTGGAGCAGAGGCTACAGCATCCCTCGTGGCCGCTGCCACGCCCCGCCCACCACCACCACCGCTGAGAACACCGCGGCCGCCGCCGCCCCCGCTGCCGCAAGCCTGGTGCTATTTCCACGCCAGGTTCGGCCACAAGGCTAAGAAGTGTTGCCCGCCATGCTCGTTTGACAAGTCGGGAAACGACCGGGCCGGCGCTCATTCGTGGCCCTGAGCGTCGGCCATTCCGGCAGCCTCCTATTCATCATGGACACCTTGTCCGGGTGCCGTTTCCTCTGCGATACAGGAGCGCAGGTAAGCGTCATCCCCGCCTACATGTCCGACAAGTGAACTGCGGGCCGGGGCCCCGCGTTGCTTGCCGCCAACGGTACACCCATCCGCACGTTCGGGAAGCGCTGCCTCTCCCTGCGGTTCGGAGGGCAGCACTTTCAATGGTCGTTCGTGACCGCCAGCATGCCAATGGCATTGCTCGGTGCGGACTTCCTATGTGCGCATGGGTTGTTGGTCGACGTGAAGCGCAGACGGCTCATCCAGGCCGAAACCTTTAGCTCGCTTGCTTGTTCGCTGAGCAGCTCGTTGAGCGGCTCACCGAGCGGCTTGCCAAGCGGCTTGCTGGACGGTTCCATCCCGGCGAGTTTGGTTTGCACGCTTCCGGCAGCGGACGACTTTACCCGCCTCCTCACCAGTTTCCCGGCCCTCACGCGGCCCACCTTCTCAGCGGTGGCCGTTAAACACGGGGTGGAGCACCACATCCCCACGGTCGGGCCGCCAGTGTATGCCCGGGCACGCCGACTCGAGCCCACAAAGGTCACGGTGGTGAAAGCGGAGTTCGCCACGCTGGAGCGGCTGGGGATCGTGCGGCGCTCCAACAGCGCTTGGGCTTCTCCGCTGCACATCGTGCCGAAGCCCGGTGGGGGATGGCGGCCGTGCGGGGACTACCGCCGGCTCAACGACGCCACCACCCCCGACCGCTACCCGGTCCCACACATTCAGGACTTTTCTGCCCGGTTGGCCAACACGACTGTGTTTTCTAATGTGGACCTCATCCGGGGCTACCATCAGGTCCCTGTCCAACCAGACGACGTCCCGAAGACGGCCGTCATCACCCCTTTCGGCCTCTTCGAATTCCTAAGGATGCCCTTCGGGTTGAAGAATGCGGCTCAGGCGTTCCAGCGGCTTATGGATAGCGTCTTGCGTGACTTACCTTTCCTGTTTGTCTACCTGGACGACATCCTAGTTGCGAGCGCGTCCCGGGAGGAGCACCTGCTCCACCTCCGCATGCTTTTCGAACGCCTGGGCCAGCATGGCCGAATCATCAACCCCGCCAAGTGCCGTTTCGGCGTCGCCACCATCGACTTCTTGGGGCACTGCATCACCGAGCATGGGGCCGTCCCTTTACCGGCCAAGGTGGAGGCGGTCAGGGATTTCCCGTGGCCCCGCACGATCAAGGGGCTCCAGGAGTTCCTGGGCATGGTAAACTTTTACCACCGCTTCGTGCCCCACGTCGCCCAGCTCCTCCGCCCCTTGCACAAGGCCCTTCGGGGCAAGCTGGGCAAAGGTGACATCGCATGGTCGGAGCCGATGGCCGCGGCGTTCGTGGGCGCAAAGCTGGCTCTGGCCGACGCCACCATGCTGGCGCACCCGGCGCCCGATGCACCGATCGCTCTCACCACCGACGCGTCGGACTACGCGGTGGGCGAGGTGCACGAGCAATGGGTGCGTGGTGCTTGGCAACCGCTGGCGTTTTTCAGCCGGCAGCTTCGCCCGCACGAACGCCGGTACAGCACCTTTGACCGCGAGTTGCTCGGGCTCCACCTGGCGGTCCGACACTTCCGCCATCTGCTGGAGGGCCGCCCGTTCACGGCCTTCGTTGACCACAAGCCCCTTGTGTTCGCGATGGCCAAGGTCGCCGAGCCATGGTCGGCACGGCAGCAGCGCCACCTATCTGCCGTGTCCAAGTACACGATGGACATCCGTCACGTGGCGGGTAAGGACAACCCGGTGGCGGATTGCCTTTCCCGGGCCGTCGTGCACGCGGTCCACCTCGGGGTCGACTATGCCCGGATGGCGGAGGCCCAGACCGCCGACCCCAGCGTCCAGGCCTTGCGGACCGCCGTCACGGGCCTCCACGTCACCGAGGTGCCGTTCGACGCCGCGGGCACGGCCCTCGTATGTGACGTCTCCCTCGGCTGGCCTTGCCCCATCGTGCCCGCTGGCTGGCAGCGCCCAGTGTTCGACGCCATCCACGGCCTGTCCCACCCTGGCGCGAGGGCATCCCAGAAACTCGTCGGGGCGAAGTTAGTCTGGCATGGCCTCAGGAAGGACGTCCGCGACTGGGCCAGGACGTGCCTCGCGTGCCAGCGCACAAAGGTCCACCGCCACACCCAGGCACCGTTGGCCCCGTTTACGGTGCCCGAGCGGCGGTTCGACCACGTGCACGTCGACTTGGTGGGACCTCTGCCCCCCTCGCGAGGGTTCACCCACCTCCTCACCATGGTCGACCGCACCACACGGTGGCCGGAGGCCGTCCCATTGGTGGCGACGTCTGCGGCGGAGGTGGCGCAAGCCTTTATCACCTCTTGGGTTGCCCGGTTCGGTGCCCCCTCGGACATCTCGTCCGACCGCGGTCCCCAGTTCACCTCGGAGCTCTGGGCCGTGGTGACGCAAGGGCTCGGGGTGAAGCTACACCACACCACGGCCTACCACCCCCAGGCCAATGGCCTGTGCGAGCGCTTTCATCGCTCCATGAAGGCCGCGCTCCGGGCCAGCCTCCGCGACGGCGGCTGGTCGACAGGCTCCCCTGGATCCTGCTGGGCCTCAGGACGGCGCCCAAGGACGACCTGCGCGCGTCCTCGGCGGAGCTGGTCTTCAGGCAACCACTGCGGGTACCGGGTGAATTTATCCCCGACTCCACGGCTTCTTGGTCCGCGGCGCAACAGCGCTCCGCCCTTCAGGAGACCGCCCGGAGGTTCGCCCCGGTGCCAACGGCACACCACGGTTGCCCGCCTTCCAAAGTCGCCCCGGAGCTTCGCACGGCAAAGTACGTGTTCATCCGGCACGATGCCCACCGGGCACCGCTACAGCCCCCGTACGACGGGCCCTTCCACGTGCTGGAGACCGGGGTCAAATTTTTCACGGTCGACATCGGCGGTGCCCCGGATCGTATTTTTGTGGACCGCCTCAAGCCGGCCCACCTCGATCCGGACCACCCCCCGCCAGCAGCTCTGCCTCCGCGTCGGGGCCGCCCCCCGGCAGTCGGACCTCTGGCACCCCCGCCAGCAGCTCTGCCTCCGCGTCGAGGCCACCCCCCGGCGGTCGGACCCCCGGCACCCCCAGCTCTGCCAGCCTGCTACCCCCCAGCCCTGCGCCCATCGCCAGGGGGCGTTTCGGCCAGGTCATCCGGCTTCCCCGCAAACTCACCCTTCAGGTGCGTGGGAATTTTGGGGGGGCGTGTGTGGCCGGCACAAGGGGTAATAATTCCGCGCACCAGTGGGTGGCGAGAGCGCCCAGGCGGGGACCGATGGTACATGCCCCGCCCTTCGACCGATCGACCACGCCCGGGGACTAGGCGTGGCCTCGGCACATATATGCGGGCTCTAAGCTCGAGCCCGCCCAGTGCTGCAGTTCGAGCTTTCGTAATAAAGTCTCTTTTGGTTTTAACAAACGCGTTGTGGCCTACCTCTTTGGCAAGCAAGTTGTGTGCGCAGCACCACACTTCAGGATGATATATTTTAACCTCCAGTAACTTTGCAGTCACTACGAAGGGATTAGTGTTACGATTAGATTTACTATAATATTAACGTTACGTTATCATTCTTTTGAAAATGACATTACTAAAAAAAACCGAGGCTAATTCCTTACTTCCGCGTCATTTGTACCGTATACCGCTTATCATCGATTCATGAACCATACACCAACTTCAATGTAGAAACTTTGCAATAATGACAAATGAATTGCAGTGTTACAATTATATTTACTATATTATTAGTGTTAACGCTATTATTATTTAAAAAACAATACTACTGTATTAAGAAACCTGGGCTAATTTGTCCGAAGCGGCATGAAGCCTAAGGCCTATACATACTGTGTCATTGGAGGATCCGTAACATCTATGCTTTTGATAGTTGATGATCATTTTAACAATCGGTTTGTTTGTGTTTCACACTGAATGAAAAACGTAAAGGTAGAGCATGGCGATTGTGATATATGACAGGTTCAACGATATGTTCGGCCTGAACGACATTAGAATCAAAATGGCGGAGTGTGGAGTCAGCCGTTGCATGCCATAATGACATCAGATGTAATCACATCACCCTGTCATGTGACCAGATCCTCAGCTCTGATTGGTATACGTTTGAGGAGACATACATACATACAGACGGACAAACGCTGTTCTAGACGGCTTTGCCCTATGTGCTACGCCGTAATAAACTTTTACCAACACTCATGACATAAACAAATATTCAAATTCCTGCTGACATTACACCCGGATATGGAGCAGTTCCGTACGATTGGAAATTCAAAATCATAATTGTATTCACTGCATTCCAAACAGCATCATTCCAACCATAAATTGATACAACTAGGGCATGCCCGTACTATATATATATCTAAAATTATACCCCCCCCCTCTATTTACATGAAATGGTTTGGTCCATTCGCAAAGCCAAAGCGAACGGCTTGCGAGTACGGTGACAGTCCCCCCCCCCCTCTATTTACATGAAATGGTTTGGTCCATTCGCAAAGCCAAAGCGAACGGCTTGCGAGTACGGTGACAATCCCCCCCCCCCCCCTCTATTTACATGAAATGGTTTGGTCCATTCGCAAAGCCAAAGCGAACGGCTTGCGGAGTTTGGTAAATAAATCGCCATAGCTCGGTAACTACTTCTCCGATTAATATGAAACCTTGAAAAGGCACATCCTCGGGTCCCCAGCAATATACCTGGCAAGTTTCAAGTATATCGGACCCGTGGTTGTCGAGAAACAGCGGTCACAGACAAACGACACACAGACACACACACATACATGAAATGGTTTGGTCCATTCGCAAAGCCAAAGCGAACGGCTTGCGGAGTTTGGTAAAGAAATCGCCATAGCTCGGTAACTACTTGTCCGATTAATATGAAACCTTGAAAAGGCACATCCTCGGGTCCCCAGCAATATACCTGGCAAGTTTAAAGTATATCGGACCCGTGGTTGTCGAGAAACAGCGGTCACAGACACACAGACAAACACACAGACAAACACACACACACACACACAGAGATTACTGGAATTATAGATAGATAACAAAATACTGTGTTAAATGACGATTGCATTGAGATATTATCCACCCAGCTCATTGTCGTCATCTGTTCACTTCCGGATTTGGGGCAGGTTCATATCGAGCCAATTTCAAAATCATAATTTTATTGAGGAACCTATGAAACCTCCTACCTACCTACCTACCTTACAACATCCGCTGGGACCCCAAAACGTTCCACAGGTTTGCAGCCCCAAAACTGAGGGAGTAGTTTGGGGACGGACAGACACTCATGTTTTATAATATGGATATACTCGTGTAACTTTGTATATATATATATATATATATATATATATATATATATATATATATATATATATATATATATATATATATATATATATATATATATATATATATATACGTATATATATATATATATATATATATATATATATATATATATATATATATATATATATATATATATATATATATATATATATATATATAGTGTCGCAGGTTGTGACCACAGTGTGGTCATTCTTGTTTCAACATGTCCGTGTGTGTGTCGTTTGTTGCTGTCTCCATTTGTGGGTTTCAGAAGGTGGAACGAAGCCCTCCCAGGTCTCAAAGTATCCACCTTTGTGTGTGTGTGTACGTGTACGTGTGCATGTGCATATATGTGTATGTGTATGTGTGTGCGCATGTCGAGATGCTAAAGATGGCCTTACCCTTCTGTTTGGTGGTGAAGTTTTGTGAACATTGGTTGAAAATTGTGACGAGTGGAAAATTGTGACATGTAGGCGATTGACATACAGACAGACAGACAGACAGACAGACAAACAAACAAACAGAATAATACACGCGACCAACCAATATACTTGAAAAATCTTCGATTTTCACAAGAAACAAACAGACAAATGGACCCAAATGCAATACCCTCTCCTCTGGCAAGGGTAATAACAAGACCCAATCACATCTCTCACCCGTAATTGGAGGGAGTAACCAATCAGCTCTCACCTAATCAATTACCCGAGGTGGCTAGGACTATAAATAAATAAACTCCTCTCATGCTCTTCTCGCTGAAGAAAGCTGCATTTGAGTAATGCAAGGTAAGCCCTTTGCTGTTACAAACTCGACCTGAGTTCCTCAACAGCTGCAAAACATTCACAAGTACTACATTTATGAGAATCCCAATGCTACTGTTACGTGGTCGCCTCGGTGACTACCTGGTCTCGGTGACCCCCGGACCGTGAGAGGAACTTCGCCAGACAGTGGTATTATATATGCGCTTTCGCAACGCAATCCCTAGGAATTCCACCCAAGAGAAAACTGATTTTCAATGATATATTTCAATGGTAATGATACCATACAATGTCAATGATACAATCAAGGATATATTCCCCGAGCAATCCACCCTCCACAATTCACACTCCAATCAATCCCCTAGATGATTAAGATGGCCATCTTACATACGTGTGTCCCCTTTTGTACTCACGACCCCCTTTGGTCTCTGTCCCTCACAATGTCTCTGGGCCCCTCCAGACCAAGATGATGGTCGGCTTCGCCGCACTCGGGCGGTTGAACGAACCCCGGGTGGACGTTTTCCCACCGGGCATGTATCGTACCGGGAACCAAGGTTGCAGCCCCCTCTTGGCCACGCGAAGCGGGTACTGTACAGCAGGCAAATTCCACACGCCGCTTGCAACGCGTGTTAGGCCCCAACGTGCGACCCGTACGCGTCTTTGTAGACGGTGCCGCGAACGGTGCCAGACGCTGGGTCGGTGCACGGCCCCCACGGCAGCTTGACGTCTCCACCGGGCAGGTACCCGTCCCGGTAACTCCTCTCGCCAGACGGCTTGGGAACGCCGCTTTTCCACACGGCTCAATGTCGATCCCACCTCTTGTCGGAGCGGGGCGAGGAAGAAGAATCTTCGTCGCTTCTTCCGACCTCGTGTCTTTCTTCTTCCGTTTCCGGTCTCTTTTTCCAGAAGGGCTCCTGACCCTCCAACCACAACAACCCTTAATCGACTACACATTGATAAGCACAGACCTGAATAGTAATTCACATACATTCCCCTAAATATGTAACACTCCCCCCCTTCAAGAAAGAAAGTTTGAACCCAGCGAAAACTTTCTTTGCCGGCCAACTTGGATAAACAAACCAGATAACTCAACCCCCCCCACATTATCAGTTCCCCCCGGGCACAGTTATCACTTTAAAATAAAGCAACAAAATTTCACCACAACCCCCAGAGATTTTCAAAGGTAATTCACTCTGGACAAAGCACCAGCAACGACATTGTCCCTGCCCTTTACATGTTCAATTTCCCGTTGGACTCCTGCCAAGCCAAACTCCATCTCATGACCCTCTGACTTTGACTGTCAGTTTCTTGTGAATGAAGGTTAAGGGGTTGATCAAAGATCCAAAGTTAAGCAACTCGATAGCACTTTTTCCGGGAGGCCAAGCCGAGTATTCACTACATGGATGCCTTTAGGAACGTGGAGTTCACGGTTAGTCCGTGCAGGAAAGTTCTCTACATGGGCGCCTTGAGGAACGTGGAGTTCACGGTTAGTCCGTGCATGAAAGTTCACTACATGGACGCCTTTAGGACCGTGGCGTTCACGGTTAATCCGTGTAGGAATCTTGGCTCGGCGGCTCCGCCGCATTCAGTGCTTCAGCTTTTCAGAACTTCCCTAATAATTATGGTGGGACCGCTTGTCACTGTAGTCCCATGAATAGCGGTCTCCTTCTCGGCCACTACTTTGACAATCCTTCCTTCGGGAGCTGCCGTAACTCAGGGAGCCTCCATAATAATATTGATTGCGGCCACCACCAAAACTACCGCCCAGTTGTACTCTCCTGTAGACCTCTCGACGCCTACGAAATGCCTTCCCTACTGTTATGGTCCGACCCTCCAAATCCTTGCCATTCCAATTCTTCTCTGCCTCTCTGGCGTCTTTTGTGCTTGCAAACGTGACAAAGCCGAACCCTCTTGACTGTTGCGTTTCCCTGTCTCTTACCAACCGCACTTCCACCAGCGGCCCATATCTGTTGAAGACAGAGGTCAGAACTTCTTCCTCTGTTTTGAAGTTCAGTCCCCCTACAAATAACTTGGTACTTTTGTCGCCATCCCGAGCTGGTGTGGTGTTATTTTCCCTGCTGGGCTCTTTACCAACCCTCAGGTTACCATAAACTTGACCCCCGGCCAAATCATTCCCGATAACCACAGATACACCCTCTACAGGAAGTGTGGCTTGTAAACCGACGGTGACCGGTCCTGACACCAAATCGGACTCCAAATGGATGACATGAAGTGGAGCACTAACACCACCCCCGATCCCCTGTAAACGAACACTATCCCCCGTTGCCGTCTCCTCGGACCATGGCAAAATGCCTTCAAGCATTAAAGATTGATGTGCTCCTGTGTCCCTCAATATCCTAACCGGTCTCCGGTTAGTCGAGGCTCCATCCAGTGACACAAACCCCTCTGAAATAAATGGTTGGTAACCCTTTTGATGGCGATTTCTCACAATGGCCATTGCATTTGGAGTCGTAATAGTCGGACTCCGCTCTGGGTCTTCCCTTTTCATGCGGTAACAACTGGACATCAAGTGTCCAGGTTTCTTGCAAAAAGCGCAAGTAGGCCCGGAGGAAAAACTCGTGGTCTGCCTCGGGCCCCCCGAAATATAAGTTTGTCTTGGGCCCGCCTCCCTCTGATTTCGAACAGGTGGGGTATCCGCGTTGTCCCCATAATCCTCTCGAGGCCGCCGCCATGTATTGTCGTTCTCCGCACCTGCTGTTCCCCACCTCCCCTGCGGAGATCTAGGCGAGGAGTTAGGTTCGTGGACCCCTATTCGGTGGGTTAAGGCATAATCATCTGCCATGGTGGCTGCGTCCCACAACTTTGGTACTTTCTTTTCCTGCAGGTACACTTTGATGTCCTCGTGGACACACTGCTGAAATTCCTCCACCAGGATCAAGTCACGCAATGTTTCGAAGTCTTTCACGACTCCTTTTGACTCACACCACCGATCAAACATGTTTTCTTTCACTCTGGCAAACTCCACATGGGTCTCACTCTCCCTCTTCCTGGCATTCCTGAATTTTTGCCTGTAAGCTTCCGGAACCAACTCATAGGCTTTGAGGATGTGCTTCTTCAGTACCTCATAATCTGCACATTGGTCCATTGGTAGCGCCGAATAAATCTCTTGAGCTTTTCCCACCAGCACACTTTGCACTAGTATGGTCCAGGCCTCCTCCGGCCAGTTTAATTGTCGAGCCACTTTCTCAAAGTGTGGAAAAAATTTCGCGACTTCCTTTTCACTGAACGGTGGAACCAGCCTCACATGTCTGCCCACATCCCAGGTTTTCTGGTTAGGTGTCGACCCCGTCAGCAAGGGTGGTACCTCTCCCCGTTCTCTCATTAACTCCAGCTCCTTGAATTTAATTTCTTGCTGAAGCGCCATGTCACGTTCCTTCAATTCCCTTTCCACTTTTCTCTCCTCTGCTTCGAGTTCCCTTGCAGCTCTCCTCTCCTCTGCTTCTGCTTTCCTTTCCTCTGTTTTCATCCTTTCTAACCTTTCCTGGAGTTCTCGTTCCACTCTCCTTTCTTCTTCTGCTCTTTCCTTTTCTGCTTTCCTTTCTTCTTCTGCTAACCTTTCCTGGAGTTCTCGTTCCACTCTCCTTTCCTCTGCTTGTTTCTCTTCTCTCCTCTCTTCTGCTTTCCTTTCTTCTTCTTTTAACCTTTCCTGGAGTTCTCGTTCCACTCTCCTTTCCTCTGCTTGTTTCTCTTCTCTCCTCTCTTCTGCTTTCCTTTCTTCTTCTGCTCTTTCCTTTTCTGCTTTCCTTTCTTCTTCTGCTCTTTCCTTTTCTGCTTTCCTTTCTTCTTCTGCTCTTTCCTTTTCTGCTTTCCTTTCTTCTTCTTTGATCCGTTCCTGGCTCCGTAATTGTAACTCCAGTTTCCGGAGCTCAACGTCTTCTGGTTCTTCGGGTAGCCACTGCCAGGCTAACTCGTCCCATGTTCCTAATCCCACCATAGACTGTATCACCATGGTCTGCAACTCTGCCTTCCTCAAATTAGTTCGGACCTCCAAGTTAAAATGTTTGGCCAATTTCAAGAGGTCCGACTTTAGTAACGCTCGGAACTGTGCCTCACTCGGGGTTACCGCAAAGTTCTGTGCCACAAACGCCATGGTGCCTATCGTTAACACCTGTTAACCTTCACCCAAGACTTTACCCCACTTTCCCCAAAAATTTACCAATTAATACTTAATTAATAAATTTTAATTAATAAAAATATTATTTTATACAATTTTAGATCCCGGACGTAGACCCAATTGCGAATCCGCAAATCGTAATCCCGGACGAGCCCCCAATTCTGTTACGTGGTCCCCTCGGTGACTACCCGGTCTCGGTGACCCCCGGACCATGAGAGGAACTTCGCCAGACAGTGGTATTATATATGCGCTTTCGCAACGCAATCCCTAGGAATTCCACCCAAGAGAAAACTGATTTTCAATGATATATTTCAATGGTAATGATACCATACAATGTCAATGATACAATCAAGGATATATTCCCCGAGCAATCCACCCTCCACAATTCACACTCCAATCAATCCCCTAGATGATTAAGATGGCCATCTTACATACGTGTGTCCCCTTTTGTACTCACGACCCCCTTTGGTCTCTGTCCCTCACAATGTCTCTGGGCCCCTCCTGACCAAGATGATGGTCGGCTTCGCCGCACTCGGGCGGTTGAACGAACCCCGGGTGGACGTTTTCCCACCGGGCATGTATCGTACCGGGAACCAAGGTTGCAGCCCCCTCTTGGCCACGCAAAGCGGGTACTGTACAGCAGGCAAATTCCACATGCCGCTTGCAACGCGTGTTAGCCCCAACGTGCGACCCGTACGCGTCTTTGTAGACGGTGCCGCGAACGGTGCCAGACGCTGGGTCGGTGCACGGCCCCCACGGCAGCTTGACGTCTCCACCGGGCAGGTACCCGTCCCGGTAACTCCTCTCGCCAGACGGCTTGGGAACGCCGCTTTTCCACACGGCTCAATGTCGATCCCACCTCTCGTCGGAGCGGGGCGAGGAAGAAGAATCTTCGTCGCTTCTTCCGACCTCGTGTCTTTCTTCTTCCGTTTCCGGTCTCTTTTTCCAGAAGGGCTCCTGACCCTCCAACCACAACAACCCTTAATCGACTACACATTGATAAGCACAGACCTGAATAGTAATTCACATACATTCCCCTAAATATGTAACACTACACACTCCTCAACTACGGTTACATCACTTGTTGGCGAGTCATCAGCAACAACAGTAAACAGAAATGCGCACCACTGAGGCTCCCAAGCATGTACCACGTGCTGTCGTTGTCACTACCCCTTCACCACTCTCATCGTCATCTTTCCTCCCATCTCTATCTCCGTCACTCCTTCACCTCTCCTCTGTCCGCGTCACTCTCCCTCCTTCCTATCATCATCTACATAATAATAGCGTAAGGACTCGACTTTGTTATCCCTTTTACGCCGCACCCAGTGACCCGATGCCCACAGCACTAATGGATTTACGATCTACGAACCGCGCTCTTTGTTTATCACATACAGCCATACTCGAAAAATCTGAATTAGCCGACATTGGGGCCCAAAAGCATCCGATTAACTGCCGATACGACGCCATCTTACGACGCCATCGTATTGGCGTCTGCTGGGCGAAGGCATAGCAAGCCGTCCGCTGATTGGACAGGTGAAGGCGAAAGCAAGCCGTCCACTGAGTGGACAATCCAGAGCATGCATTTGTGCCGGTGTCGGCGATCGTTGTTCATATACGCACTCTTCATTCTCATCTTTCTTCCTAACTCTTACTCGGACAAGCAAATCCCCTATGCCATCCATAATGGTACACTCTATCCATACACCACATCCTCCCTTCCGTGGATGTTCCACGGGTTTCGGCTAGTACTAAAATACACCATTTGTGTCTGTCTGTCTGATAAATTTTTGACGCCAATACATTCCGTCCTTACTTATCCAATCTCAACCAAACTTGACAGGATGACCAAGGGTTACATAATGAATGTTGTAGCTCATTCATTTCCCCCCCCCCTCTCCAAGGGGGTTTTCTCCCCCAAGCGGGTTTTCCTTGCCATTGCCATCAATGGGTTGCGTGTTGAGGTGTATAGCCATATTAAGTTAGCTTTATCGTGGCGTTTTTCCAAAGAAGAAGATTTATCGTGCGGTTTTCCAAAGACGCTTTTAATAACAAAATTAATGATAATCGTAAATTATCAATGTTATGACAAAACAATATTAATACTAATAATGTCCCACTTCCCCGAGGCGTTTTTCCTCCAGTGATAACTGATAATGTGTATAAATGGCTTATAGTTGTAATGGCGTTTCCGTGTGAGCAGCAGCTTCTCCAGGAAGAAAAAATATTATGAACCACAAACACGTATGATTCGCTTTTTAAACAGTCGCTAATGCTCTTTATCTATCTATAATTCCAGTAATCTCTGTACGTTTGTACGTTTGTACGTTTGTCTGTCTGTGACCGCTGTTTCTCGACAACCACGGGTCCGATATACTTTTAACTTGCCAGGTATATTGCTGGGGACCCGAGGATGTGCCTTTTCAAGGTTTCATATTAATCGGACAATTACTTACCGAGCTATGTCCAAAAAACGATTCAACCAATCAGAGAGCAGCGAACGATCGCGTGTGCCGGCGTTGCGAATGGACCAAACCATTCCATGTAAATAGAGGGGGGGGGGGTTCTGTGGTCGTTGCGAATGGACGAAACCATTTCATGTAAATAGAGGGGGGGGGATTGTCACTGTACTCGCAAGCCGTTCGCCGTTCGCTTTGGCGTTGCGAATGGACCAAACCATTTCATGTAAATAGAGGGGGGGGGGATATAATTTTAGATAGATATATAGTACGGGCATATATATAGTACGGGCATGCCCTAGTCTATCTATAATTCCAGTAATCTCTGTACGTTTGTACGTTTGTACGTTTGTCTGTCTGTGACCGCTGTTTCTCGACAACCACGGGTCCGATATACTTTTAACTTGCCAGGTATATTGCTGGGGACCCGAGGATGTGCCTTTTCAAGGTTTCATATTAATCGGACAATTACTTACCGAGCTATGTACAAAAAACGATTCAACCAATCAGAGAGCAGCGAACGATCGCGTGTGCCGGCGTTGCGAATGGACCAAACCATTCCATGTAAATAGAGGGGGGGGGTTCTGTGGTCGTTGCGAATGGACGAAACCATTTCATGTAAATAGAGGGGGGGGGGATTGTCACTGTACTTGCAAGCCGTTCGCCGTTCGCTTTGGCGTTGCGAATGGACCAAACCATTTCATGTAAATAGAGGGGGGGGATATAATTTTAGATAGATATATAGTACGGGCATATATATAGTACGGGCATGCCCTAGTAACACTAAATGAAGAAATTTGGAGGAATCCCGACATCCGTGAAGTAAGGTTTACTTACAGAACTGAGCGAAGATCTACTGTACTCTATATAACCCACAAATGTTGGGTTAATAACATGGCCCTTCCTGCCGTTACCATGGCATTTTTCGTAGCGAACTTTTGAAACTCGCTCCTGCTGTTTCATACGAAACTGAAAGGTAGAAGCTCGGATTGTGCTCATTTACCAAGCAGCTAGCTAGCGCTTGCCAAGCCAGCCGTTCCTTAACGGTTTTGAATGGAGTGTTTGCTCAAATGCTTAAACCACTTGGCGATCTCTTCACAATGAACTTGCTAAATGAACACACACCCAATGTACTTGAGACCAGACCATAGATCGACTGTAATGTATATATACACAAAGAATTAAGTTAAGCACCCCCCCCGTTTTTTTACAACCTCGCACATTACAAGTTTGTTGTCGTCAAAACAGTGTAATATACCCATGATATTGCTATATTTTCTGGAGAAGTGATATTATGGTCACATAAAAACATAACAATCATGCCGTTTTCAATATTTTATTCTGAATAATTTAAGGTGAAATTTTTTGGGAATTTTAGGCATATTTTCACCTCAATATAAGTATGGAGCTATAGGTCCATCACGGACAGTGTGGATGACGTTTATGTTTTCTAACGTACAGTCATTGTTCTGAGAAGACCTCTAGCGATCTTTGCGTCAATAACGTCAATAACGTCAATAACGTCAATAACTAATGTCATACCAATCATTATTTGATCTCACATACCTTAGAATATATGCCAATGTATACATATACACAAAGAATATATATTAGGGGGTGCTTACCTTAATTCGTTGTGTAGGGGTGCTTAACTTAATTCTTTGTGTATAGGGGAAAGTGGTACAAAATGGACCCCTTGGGTCATATGGACCCCTTGGTATATTCCACCAGCAGCTGCTGCCATCTTGTGGCTGTTCATGTTAAAACATTCCTTTGTGGATTAGCAGAAAGTAACAACATGGTGGCCATCCCTATCCAGTCTTGAACTCGAGCTGAACCATCCAACATTTTGACACCTACTAGGATCTATCGGTAGGTATGTGAGAAAATTGTGTTTGTGGTGACAGAGTGACTCATATTTCCTAGTGTTACTGCATGCTTTTAGAGTATAAGTCAGTCACTAAAATTGACCTTTGAAACATTCTGCCCAGTACATGTGGTTTCCAATGATGTCAGGTTTTCATGGAGGTCGTTCATGGGGCAAAACGGTCCATTTCCCTGGGGTAAAATGGCCCGTGGGGTACCATTTTACCCTTTAGTGGGCCATTTTACCCCATACATGTTTCTTATTTTTGTTACAAATATGTAGGCCTATGTATACATGTAGGCCTACCCTATATGTATGTATGTATGTATGTCTGTATGTATGCATGCTTGCATGCTGGCTGGCTGGCTGGCTGCATGCATGCATGCATGTAACTTATACATATCTACTTATACCATGTCATTTTATGCACTGAAATATAAGTTCATCTATTGGGCAGGGTGCTTCATGATTGTTGTCTGCTTTAGTTAGTGCTGTTCTCACCAAGTCGGGTAATGAGGGTTAGGAATAAGGGATTATGGGTCATCAAAATGGTCACTGTTTGAATTTTGATTTTCTGTGGAAGTAAGATAGAAACATTGGACCTTACTCTCACAAAGGGGCAGGGTGATTATAATAAATCTGAGAGGGCACCCGTGTACAATTGCCTAGTTGGAACAATGCATGAGTATTTATACACACATTTGTGTATTTGCAGGTGAAGATGCCCCGCAATTATGTACGGAAATCAACCAGGCAGTCTTGGACTGTGGAGGCAATGGAGGCAGCCCTTCAAGCAATAGAGAATGGTGACATGGGGTATAAAAAGGCTGCGAAAGAATTTGGAGTCCCCAAAACCACACTTAAACGACGCCACAAGGGTGGGAACAAGACTGCTAGTGCTAAGGGCTCATCAAAAACTCTTGGTCGTTACAAGATGGTCTTCTCCACAGAAATGGAAACAGCACTAGTGCAGTATATATTGAGTATGGAGCAGATGATGTTTGGGATGACCACAGTGGAGGTCCGTCGATTGGCGTACCAGATGGCAGAACAGAATCACCTCCAGCATCCTTTCAAGAATGCAATCGCTGGAAAAGATTGGTTGCGAGGCTTTTTTTCACGACATCAAGACCTTTCCATCCGTCAGCCTGAAGCGACATCTGCTGTGAGAGGCCCTGAAAATGCTGTGAGACCTGTTGGTGCTCCTGCACCTGATGCTAATGCTGTGAGAGGCCCCGAAAATACTGTGAGACCCATTGGTAACACTCAAAGACATGCTGCTGTTCCAAGACCTGCTGTTGCAAGCACCAGTAGGGAGTTCATTTCACCCTTTCAAATCAGTCCCCCACCTAAGGCTACTCCTGCTAAGGGTAGGCCTACAACACGTCAATCAAAAAGGTCAATGTCAGAGCATTTAACATCAAGCCCATACAAGAAACGACTTGCTGATGCAGCTGAAGAAAAGAAAAGACAGGAAGCACAGAAGGCAGAGAAGGCAAAGCAGAGAGCTGAAAAAAAACCTCAGAAGCAAAAGAAAGTTGCAGAAAAGCCAAAAAAGAAGATAGTGAAGGGTAAACGGGCTATATTTACGGCACCAGAAGAATCTAGCGAGTCTGAGGATGATGATGGAACAATGTGCTTATTCTGCCGGGAAAGTTATAGTGTGATAGGAGAAGGATGGATAAAGTGCACAGTCTGTCGTCTTTGGGCCCATGATGGTTGTGCAGGTGTGGATGAAGAAGATGTGAATTTCATCTGTGACTTTTGTGCCTAATTATGTGCATAATCTCACCTTGTAGTCTGTAATTTTTCACAATAAATATTATTTCAGGTTCAAAGTGTTTTGATTGGTGACTCTGAGGGTAATTATTATGTTTTTCAATGGGGTGACCATATTGCCCCACGGGTGGACCATATTGCCCCATATGTGGGGGCCATTTTGCCCAACGTGGTGTACAAAATGGCCCACTTAGCACATTTTTGGTCTTTGGTTCTCACCAGTGAATGGTTGATTTGATTCTAATACCAAGTAATTTGTGTATTTATAATGGAATAATGATTGTAAAGACACTGTCTGATTTCAGATATACTGCATCATTTTGGATAAAATTTCAAAGAAAGCTTAAGTGTGCCATTTTGCCCCACCTTCCCCTATATACCCCAAAGAGGAATGACCCTTCCTGCCCCTCCCAGAGTCTGCGGGTGTACTAGTTGTTCAAATTGACAAATCTCCCCCCTCCCCACCCTCTTCCTTCTCCAGGTACACAAAGATGAAAACAGCAACCAACATCTATATCCTCAACCTTGCCTTGGCCGACGCGCTGGCCACCAGTACATTACCTTTTCAAGGGGCTGTAACCATGATTGGAAGTTGGCCCTTCGGTCTGGGCCTATGCAAGATCATTCTCGGTATCGATTACTACAACATGTTCACAAGCATATTCACACTGACGACCATGAGCATCGATCGATACATCGCCGTGTGCCACCCGGTACGAGCTCTGGGTTTCCGCACGCCCCGGAACGCCAAGCTCGTCAACATTTACATCTGGCTCATATCCTCGGCCATCGGATTGCCGGTCATGATCATTGCGGTCACCAGGTGCAAAAAAAACGGTGTGTGCCATCCAATTCCAGGTGTTTAACGAGTAGATCTTGTGCCAAGATGAAAACATTGGTCGTTTGTGTTTGGATAGGTTTAAAAAGTTATCGCTCAAATTGCAGTGAAATGGAATAAGTCCAGTACGGTAAACTTATACATATACAATGTGAACACAACCAAGGGCACAATATTGTCTATTGATGTTATAAAACGAATCTTTATCTACTTAGATGGGAGAACATTAAACGTTGTACCTAATAATTAGATATTATTTTCCTTCCCCTCATCCCTTTGTAGAAGGCGAGGCCCAATGGTACCAAGCTTCTGCTGTACCTTGAACACGATACACCTCTACTCCTCCATCTTCAACCATCTCCACCACCTCAACCCCTCTCCCTCTCCTCCCCCCCCCCCCCCCCCTCATTGATCCCACATTCAAACTACGTGGCTGTACCCCGCTTCTGAACCGCTGCCCGCCTGGCAGCACCAGTACAATCTTAAATAATTTGGGACGTTCAAGTCATCAATCAACAGCATTGCCCAAGCAGATCTGCTGGACCAACTCCATTACTCATCAAACCCTAAACTGTGCACCTGGATAATAATTAGATGTTTAGAACAAATAAGAAAATTTCATTGAGTGGGTATTTTACTCCAGGTGAGAGACAAACGTACACGGCTTCATCTGGTCTACATGCTCAAAGCATCGTGAGAATAGTTGGAATCAATTAACGGAAATAAAGTTTTGAAATTCTTCTTCAACAAGAGCGACCAAATAATTATTTCAGAAAATCAATTGCACATTCAAGAAAACGTTCACCTGTGAACTCCATGTGAGGTAGGTGTCATTTGTTCGGATGGAACGGATTGAGTAATAAATAGCCCCGAGTGGGCTGACAATCATCGCTTGATCGAGCAGAAGGGCTGTATCGGGTTTCAGAGCAATCGGTTGGTAAATAAGGGACGAGGAGGGATCCAAAGTTTCAGGGGATCTGAAGTTTCAGGTGACATGGGGGCCGTTCAAAAATTACGTAACACTCAGGGGGGACGGAGGGGAGAGTGAGAGCAGTGCATATATATATATATATATATATATATATATATATATATATATATATATATATATATATATATATATATATATATTTAAAGAGAGAGGGGGAGAGAAAGAGTCTGGTCAACTTAAGTATGGCGTCGTGATACCCGCCATTTTGTTACTCCACCAGCCATCAGCACACTGCAATCGTACCGAAGAAGACACGAATTAAGAACTAATTTTTGTTAGTCAGGCCAGTTGTCCAACCAATGGGTGGGAAGGATTGTTACAGGAACACGGACACACGAACAAGCGTATTATTAAATAGGATGCACATAAGCAGTTGGTATGTTTATGCTTCATGTATACAACCCGGGTTATTATCCCCACGCTTTTTGGAAAAAATGGGAGGGACATTGTAATCGCCTCCGTCTGTCTGTCTGTCCATCCATCTGTCCGTTTCTAACACTATCTCCGCCTAAACGGTAGGGCAGGAATTCACCAAATGTGGTAGTTAGAATCAGCACAAGGCACAAAGGTGCAAGAGCAGCATCATTCTGGCCCCGCCCCCTGAGGCAGGGTCAAAAGGTCAAATACTGTCCCAAAAAATGCAATTACGAGCACATTTCGAAACATTTCTTCATGAAACTTTGTATAAGTATCAACATTGGGGACGCATGAAATATGTAATGATGTTTTTTGATCATGCCCCCAGGGGGTGTGGACTCAAGGTCACAGGGGTCAAAATAGAAAAATAACTCAAAATTTGATATGGGGTCATTCCTGGTGGAACCTTTTGCCATCTTTCAACTTTGGTTTTGGTGGGAAGCATGGGGATTTACAGTATGGTGCGCCATCGACTTCGCTCTAGTTTTCATTATTTCCGGGAGCGATCGCGGCAGTGGTCTGTGGCCTATACACCGCCCAAAGAAGGGAAGGAGTAAATTTTATCATAAACAAAAGTTTTTTCCAACGTAATTTCGGTTTTAGCCAGAGTTTTCAAGGCTGATTGGTGTGAAAATATAGTAAGGCCGCCCGTCGTAAGCATTAGGCATGTTTTTGCTTCATGTATGTAATCCAGGTTGCAGTGGTCTATTGCCTATACACCGCCCAAATAAAGGGAAGTGCAATTTTTGTGATAAATGAAGGTTTTTTGTGTGTGTAATTTCGATTTTAGCCTACGTTTTCAAGGCTTAATCGTGTAAAAGTACAGACGGATTGCCCGTCACATTAACGTGCTTTTCCGCGAGTCTATTGTATTACTCGCATACTATGTACTTTGATTCGATAATAGTTGGGAAGTAAAAGAATGCTGTTTTTACCCCCAGGAAAAATCGAATGCATCATGAATTTCCCTGAGCCACAATGGTATGGGTCCAACCTACTCAAAATCTGCGTGTTCGTGTTTGCCTACGTCATGCCAATGTGCATCATCACAGTTTGCTACGGCCTCATGGTCTTGCGCCTCCGCCGCGTGCGGCTCCTTTCTGGTTCCAAAGAGAAGGACCGAAACCTACGAAGAATCACCCGTATGGTTCTCGTAATCGTGGCCGTTTTCGTGGTGTGTTGGACGCCCATCCACATCTTCGTCATCATCCGTGCCCTCGTCGCCGTTCCGTCGAACGTCGCGACTCAAGTTTTGTGGCATATCTGCATCGTGCTGGGCTACACCAACAGTTGTCTCAATCCCGTTCTCTATGCTTTCCTGGACGAGAACTTCAAGCGCTGCTATCGGGAATTTTGTGTGATTTCCCCGACTCGTCAGAACAGCTTCAACTTGGGCACAAACGTCCAAAGCCTGGTGAAGGAGACCTCAACAGTTCGTACGGCGGACAAGACTCCAGAGCAGCTGTGAAGGCCCACATTTAGAAATTTGTTAATGATCGTTTTTTGTCTTGTGTTAATCATTGTGGTTATTGTCTTTGTGGTGAAAAGAAATGTCCGCATGAGGGTGAATATGGGGGCCATTTCTCATCTATATATGGGGGGGGGGGGGGGGCATTTCTCATCTATATATGGGAGGGCCATTTCTCATCGAAATATGGGAGGGCCATGAATCAATGATAGATGATCTCCATTGAGAATGTGCAAACTTGGGACAAACCATAACATGCGGTGCTTCACGTAGAGAATTTCCTCGATGTCACAAACCCAAAGCACGTCCACAATCTGTTGCATCAACCACACCGAATAAATACGAGATGGACTTAGAAAACTCCTTGATAAAGAAATGTTAAAATTGTTTGTTTAATTTGCTCTGGCTTTTAACTTTGTAGTTGTGATGGCATGTTTTGGTGTACAGTAACCTGGATTTTCTTTACATGTAAAGTAACCTTCTGACGTATCGACCTCGGCCACCGCAGGTGGTGCATCCGTCCCCCGAAGAGTGTCACAGCAGAGAATAAATAAAGAAACTGATGTGCCCTTAGTGTTGTTTTAATGGTGAAACGAAATACCACAGGAGACAGAAGGGTAACTTTATAAGGAAAATTGATTAATCCCTGCTGTATATCTTAAGCACAATAATACAAATTAAATGTAACAATTAATGACTTTCTGAAGAATCATCAAATTAAATATGTACAAACATCACAGCCAACTCGTATTGTCCTACCTAAGGTCATGCAATCTAAGGTGACCTGCCACCTAAGGTGACCTGCCAACGGTGTCTCATGTGCCAATGCAGCTATAAGCTAACTCGGGACTCTTGATGTGGTACCTTTTCTCAAGCAAGCCGTTTGTACAGTAAACCCCAGTAGTGTAGCAGCATAGCAAACCTGTTGTGCATTTTGTGATACAAGCACCAAATTTGGCACAAATGTACATTAATATGTTGCGAACATTTTCAGATATTGGGCCACTTGAAATTCCGTAATTTTTTTTTTCAAATTTTTTCAAATTTCGTAATTTCAAATTTTTCGGGTGACACCGTCACAATTTCGGTCTTCGAGGCCAGCCGATATAGTGGGGCGGCTTAGCCCAAATATTCAAAAGAATTGTGCATTTTGTGATACAAGCACCATATTTGGCACAAATGTACATTAATATGTTGCGAACATTGTGTGGTCAGCAATGAAGACGAGAGTCTGAATTACATGTATGCAAAAGACCTTGTGAACCAGTGAAGCAAATACACGGGTAAGCATGAATTAAATCTAGGGCATGATATAATTTCCATGATGTTTACCTCTACACTCAATGGTGGAAGGAGGTAATGTTTTGATCCCAGCTTGTCTGTATGTCTGTTTGTCTGTTAGTCCACAAAATTCCAGACAAAGCTTGTAGTAGTGGTAGTTGTAGTGGTAGTGGTGATAACAGAAATTATTATATAGAACTGAACTTATATTATTATTATATGCAGAAAATAACTTCATTTCTATATGCCCTGCAGTGGACAGGTTAATTGGTTTATGCACTGAAGGGGTCACCCTGGTGTGCACTGCTGTGTTCTGCCTCACTGAGTTGTTCAGGTATGATGTACTCAGCACAAGCTTCCGGTCGGCCCGGAGGTGGGAGTGCGGGGCCCGTCACGGAACGTCAAAACAAACGGCCTGCCGGGGCCGCCCAAAAGTCGGGCGTGAGGGGCGCGTCCACTAATGGAACGCCTCTCGCTTCCCAGATCGAGGGCCACGTGGTCAGGAGAACCTCGTCCCTTCCGGTCACACTTTGCCTATCGGCCGGTCTCGAAGACCGAAATTGTGACGGTGTCACCCGAAAAATTTGAAATTACGAAATTTGAAAAAAATTGAAAAAAAAATTACGCAATTTCAAGTGGCCCAATATCTGAAAATGTTCGCAACATATTAATGTACATTTGTGCCAAATTTGGTGCTTGTTTCACAAAATGCACAATTCTTTTGAATATTTGGGCTAAGCCGCCCCACTACAGTGGGTTATAAATGGCTGTGAAGCTGACTGGACAGTCGCATCTTACAAGTCCTCAGAAGGTGAAGTCCTCGTATCGCAGAAGCATGGAGAAGAACCCAAGTCCACAGATAAAGCTGTATCACAGATAATAAAGACAGGAACTCCAAGCTATAAAGGACAATGTGTTACTTGAAGAAAAGGAGAAAGAGATTGGAGGGACAAATAAGCTCCAAGATTATGCACGGGTCAATCAGCTGCGTGCCTCCTCGAAAATGGCACGTAAATCACCTGAAATGGCACGAGGATATACAAGCTTTGAAATCATCACCGAGATAACAGCAGTGCAATGTACGACAAATAGATTCAATGAGTAGAGGGAGTTCAGCGAATAATACCTCACAGGGTACAATATAAGAGGCGAAGGTGAATCTCCATAGACCAATGCACCACGGGTTGAAGTTGGTCCATCGTGGTCAGGGAATAATCGAGGCACTAAACCTTCCCAGGTTCGCATACAGAAGACCCCTGATTCCTCCTTCACTGGATAAGTCGGTTTTAAAATGAATTAACGCTTGAAAATGAGCATAACAGCTCCAGAGAAATGTCGTTGCCTTCTCCTCCTCATCTCTTCCTATCGTTCTCCTTCCATTCTCAAACTGCTGTCCTTTTATCCCTTGTATTGTTGTTATTGTCATTGTTGTTGTTGTAACTTAACAGGAAATTTAACAGCCAATATAATTACCTTCACCAAAGCACAATTAAATGGTTTTACTGGTCCATAACACTCTCCCCCTTCAAGGAAGAAAGTTTGAACAGAGTGAGAAGTTTCTTACCCTTTAAACAAAATCCAAACAACAACAAAAATACTTTCATAGCCTAGAGTAGCATTCAGAAATACAAAATAAAAACAGACTACCCTCAGTAATGCTTCCCAATAGACAGCTGGAAGAATCCCCGAGTTACTGAGATCTTGACAGAGCATCTGCAATTACATTGTTTTGACTTTGATGGGTATAATTTCCAAGTTTAAATCTTGTGAAGACAAGCTCCATCTCATCAATCTCCGATTTTTTTTTCTTTTTCATTTTATGATGAAAGTTAAAGGATTGTGGTCTGTGAAAACTACAACTGGAAAAATAGTTGTACCTACATATACCTCAAACTGTTACAACGCTAGTAGAAGATCAAGGGTCTCTTTTTCTATGGTAGAATAGTTATTTTGTGTTTGTCAAACTTCTTTGAATAATAGCATACAGGGTGATCGATGCCTGCAGCATCTTCCTGCAGCAAAACAGCTCCGGCCCCGACATCGCCAGCATCTACTGCTAAATTGAAGTGTTTCTGACAATTTGGTGCCAATTAAGCTTTAAACTTATGGGATGCGAATGACATTTGCAATCCCATACAAATTTGGCCTTTTTACCGAGCAGATTAGTCAAAGGGACAACAATGTCAGATACATTTTACAAAATCTCCGATACCATCCAGCCATACCCAGAAATCTCGACTTCCTTTTTACCTTAAGGTGCTGCCGAGCTATCAATTGCTCCCACCTTTACTTTTACTGGCTCAACCTGACGTTGACCCACTATATGACCTAAGAACACGACTTGTGCTTTATCAAATTCAGATTTTACCATATTTATGGTCAGTTTGGCACCAGTAAGTCTCACAAAGAAAGCACGGATTATCTTGAGGTGATCATCCTAAGTCATGGAATGGATGATGGCATTGTCAGTGTACGCCTCCTCCCCCATCAAATCCATGGTAAGGTCATTGATGAGGCAGTGAATTGTAGCGAGGCCATTCTTTAGTTTGAAAGGAAGAACTTTATACTGGTTAAGTCCCTGTATGGGTTCTGTTTTACTGGCATGGCATCACCTATGGATCTCTCTAAGGCACCTTGAAACTCAGGATGGTAAGCATCTGACTCAACGTGTTTCACTCCCACATGGTGCCAAACCTGTTGGGAAAAGGTTTGACATGAAAATTGATCCCTGATCAAACTCTATGACCTAAGGTAGGCCAACAAGAGCAAAGAACTTAATGAATGCCTTGACAGCGTTTGGGGCAACAGTTTTCCTGTGAGGTGTCGCCTCTGGGAACGTCATGGCAGCACACATAATAGTCAACATGTATTGGTTACCTGCCTTAGTCTTGGATAAGGGACCTACACAATCATTGATAACCCGACTGGAGGTTTCATCAAAATCAGGAATGGGTTTTAACGGTGCTGATGGAACTTTTGATTGGGTTTCCCTGCCACCTGGTATGAGTGACCGGATTTACAAAACTCCACAACATCACATCGCAAGCTGGGCCAAAATAAATGTGTCAAAACTTTGTCACACGTTATGATTACCCGTAGGTTACCTGCCAACGGTGTCTCGTGTGCCAAACTCAATATCTCATGTTGTGGTTACGGAACCACAATTTGATAACATACCTTTCATTCAACATCTGCAGGTACATCAGGAAGTCTCCATTTCCCCCATTAAGACCCCATCCTTCTTAAAGTAACAAACTGCTACTTTGGTAATATCCTCCTCTGTGTGGACTCCATTAGCTAGAAATCTGAACTCTTTCCTTTGCTCTTCCATAAGTCTTTCTGGTGTGAGACCAGACTGTCCTAATGCATTCCCAGACTTATTCTGATTGGCTACTAGATTTGGCTTCTGGTCCAAGAATATGATCATCAATAGTTTCATTCTTATCCGAGTTATCTCTGACCTGGCCCATAAACATATCCTCTATGGTGTACATGGCTTCTGAGTCCACATCTTTTTTCACTTTACCCTTTTCAGAGCACTTCCGAGACTTGGAGCGAATCACTACACATGACGGAAAATATCATGGATCTCCTGCTCCAGCTGCTCTGTGTTGGACTCAGCAATCACTTCTTCCATGACTGCAGTTCAACCGAGACTCTACCACCTGCTAAATCATTTCCGATAATAAAAGAAACTCCTTCCACTGGAAGAGTAGACTGGAAGCCTACAGTAACAGGTCCTGACACCAACTCAGACTTTAGGTGAACCACCTGAAGAGGTGCATTAACAAAGCTACTAACATCTTGCAACTGTTCACTGGCCACCGGTCCTCATCTTCTCCGATGGTGGCAAAATGCCCTCCAACATCAAATACCGAGATGCCCCCATGTCTCTCAATACTTTAACAGGTTTCTGATTGGCATTGTCACCTACTGCTGACCCAAAACCCTCTGTAATGAAAGGTGATGTAGCCTTTGGCTGATTAATCGCTCGGCTCGGATTTCTCCTTTCCAAAATGCGACACCGAGAGATTAGGTGTCCTCTCCTCATGCAATAAGCACACGGAAGCCTGGACGAGAACCCCGCCGTCTGTTTCTGACCACCAGGAAAATTCACCTTCTGGTCGGCAGGCTTAAAAGAATCGAACTTGACATGAGAGTTTTCTGGAGGACCTTTAAATTAGGGTCTAGTTCCCTTTTCTCTTTGTTTATGCAATTTTCTCTGTTTATGTAATGTTGTCGTTGTTTATGCAAGTCTTCTCTGTTTATGCAATGTTGTCGTTGTTTATGCAAGTCTTCTCTGTTTATGCAATGTTGTGGCTGTTTATGAATCTGCTCTGTTTATGTAATCTCTTTGTTTATGCAATCTGTTTTGTTTATGTAATTTTCTCTTTGTTTATGCAATCTGCTCTGTTTATGTCATTTTCTCTGTTTATGCAATGTTGTGGCTGTTTATGCAATGTTGTGGCTGTTTATGTCATTTTCTCTGTTTATGCAATGTTGTGGCTGTTTATGCAATGTTGTGGCTGTTTATGAATCTTCTTTGTTTATGCAATCTTCTCTTTGTTTATGCAATCTGCTCTGTTTATGCAATCTTCTCTTTGTTTATGCAATCTGCTCTGTTTATGTATTTTTCTCTTTGTTTATGCAATCTGCTCTGTTTATGTCATTTTCTCTTTGTTTATGCAATATTCTCTGTTTATGCAATGTTGTGGCTGTTTATGAAATCTTCTCTTTGTTTATGTAATTTTCTCTTTGTTTATGCAATCTGCTCTGTTTATGTCATTTTCTCTTTGTTTATGCAATATTCTCTGTTTATGCAATGTTGTGGCTGTCTATGAAATCTTCTCTTTGTTTATGTAATTTTCTCTTTGTTTATGCAGTCTGCTCTGTTTCTGTCATTTTCTCTGTTTATGCAATGTTGTGGCTGTTTATGAAATCTTCTCTTTGTTTATGCAATCTGCTCTGTTTATATAATTTTCTCTTTGTTTATGCAATCTTCTCTGTTTATATAATTTTCTCTTTGTTTATGCAATCTTCTCCGTTTATGCAATCTTGTCGTTGTTTATGAATCTTCTCTTTGTTTATGCAGTTTTCTCTGTTTAAACAACCTCTTTGTTTATGCAAGCTCTGCAAACTCATTCAGGAACCAGAGCCCTTGCATCGTAAGTACGTTTGGTCTGAGTGCTGTTGCCAAACGTTTTCTAGGGAGATGCATTAACTCCGATGAATAAAATATAAGTCTCTATATGTCAATTTGTTAGCTGAACAAGATGAATGGTTTTTGCTGGATTTGCCTTTCTCTTCGCCAGTTTCACCTTAATCTCATTCGTGTTCGTTCAAATATCCGATTCTCGTTTTTTTTGCGCATTTTCACCACCGACCTGTCCAACTTGGACAGCTTGTGCAGCTGCTGCTTACATAGTGATGATAATACAAGCTGCTGCTTACATAGTGATGATAATACAAGCTGCTGCTTACATAGTGATGATAATACAAGCTGCTGAATGGCTAGCTAATGGAACCGCTACTGACTCCTCCATGCCCCCGCCTTGCTGGACCAAAGACCAAGTGATCAAACCATCCTGATGAACACCAACACATGACCTCATGCACAAGTATTTCATCATCACAGGTCATTGTGACCTTTAATTACACGAAACTTTGAAGCTTTCTTTTAATTTTTCCATTTATTAATTTATTTTGACACCGGTTTAAGGATGAAGGAAGAACCTGCACATGTATACGTCACATGCACAACATCGTTGTATGTTTACAGGAATTACATCAGCAGACAATTGACAAAAACAGTGTATAGGATTCGAACCTGGGATCCCAGTATCATGAGAAAGGAGTTGAAATGAGAAATATTTTCGTACAGGTCAAGCCATCTTAAACACATCTGTCTATTGGTTTTGGCATCGCAGCATAAAGTTGTTTTCTGCACATTATTTATAGAAGTGCAAAGCTTTATAATGTGAGGATTATACGTACATGTCAACTTTGCTTTCACACGGAATGGTGTTTATTGGTGCACGTCAATGTTGAGCTGAGACACATTCCAAGCATTTACATTTACACGTAAACACATTGACGCGTTTAACATCCATCCGAGGGAGGCACACATATTGAAGAATCACCCTGCCTGTGACACACCAGGATGGCAGTTCAGAGCTGGGCCGGGATTCGAACCCAGGCGAGAGAAAAACAGCTGAGAGGTGAGTGTGTGTACCTCGAGGTATAGGCAATCCTGCCAGCCCAGTTACATGATGGTAGATAGTACCAGCTGCTGTTTCCATAGTGATAACATGAATGATGGTAGATAGGACCAGCTGCTGTTTCCATAGCGATAACATGAATGATGGTAGATAGTACCAGCTGCTGTTTCCATAGCGATACCATGAATGATGGTAGATAGTACCAGCTGCTGTTGCCATAGCGATAACATGAATGATGGTAGATAGTACCAGCTGCTGTTGCCATAGCGATAACATGAATGATGGTAGATAGTACAAGCTGCTGTTTCCATATCGATAACATGAATGATGGTAGATAGCACAAGCTGCTGTTTCCATAGCGATAACATGAATGATGGTAGATAGTACCAGCTGCTGTTTCCATAGCGATACCATGAATGATGGTAGATAGTACCAGCTGCTGTTTCCATAGCGATAACATGAATGATGGTAGATAATACCAGCTGCTGTTTCCATAGCGATAACATGAATGATGGTAGATAGTACCAGCTGCTGTTTCCATAGCGATACCATGAATGATGGTAGATAGTACAAGCTGCTGTTTCCATAGCGATAACATGAATGATGGTAGATAATACCAGCTGCTGTTTCCATAGCGATAACATGAATGATGGTAGATAGTACCAGCTGCTGTTTCCATAGCGATACCATGAATGATGGTAGATAGTACCAGCTGCTGTTTCCATAGCGATACCATGAATGATGGTAGATAGTACCAGCTGCTGTTGCCATAGCGATAACATGAATGATGGTAGATAGTACAAGCTGCTGTTTCCATAGCGATAACATGAATGATGGTAGATAGCACAAGCTGCTGTTTCCATAGCGATAACATGAATGATGGTAGATAATACAAGCTGCTGTTTCCATAGTGATAACATGAATGATGGTAGATAGTACCAGCTGCTGTTTCCAGAGCGATAACATGAATGATGGTAGATAATACAAGCTGCTGTTTCCATAGTGATAACATGAATGATGGCAGATAGTACAAGCTGCTGTTTCCATCGTGATAACATGAATGATGGTAGATAGTACAAGCTGCTGTTTCCATAGTGATAACATGAATGATGGTAGATAGTACAAGCTGCTGTTTCCATAGTGATAACATGAATGATGGTAGATAGTACAAGCTGCTGTTTCCATCGTGATAACATGAATGATGGTAGATAATACAAGCTGCTGTTTCCATAGTGATAACATGAATGATGGTAGATAGTACAAGCTGCTGTTTCCATAGCGATAACATGAATGATGGTAGATAATACCAGCTGCTGTTTCCATAGCGATAACATGAATGATGGTAGATAGTACAAGCTGCTGTTTCCATAGCGATAACATGAATGATGGTAGATAGTACAAGCTGCTGTTTCCATAGCGATAACATGAATGATGGTAGATAATACCAGCTGCTGTTTCCATAGCGATAACATGAATGATGGTAGATAATACCAGCTGCTGTTTCCATAGCGATAACATGAATGATGGTAGATAGTACAAGCTGCTGTTTCCATAGCGATAACATGAATGATGGTAGATAATACCAGCTGCTGTTTCCAGAGCGATAACATGAATGATGGTAGATAGTACAAGCTGCTGTTTCCATAGCGATAACATGAATGATGGTAGATAATACCAGCTGCTGTTTCCATAGCGATAACATGAATGATGGTAGATAATACCAGCTGCTGTTTCCATAGCGATAACATGAATGATGGTAGATAGTACAAGCTGCTGTTTCCATAGCGATAACATGAATGATGGTAGATAATACCAGCTGCTGTTTCCATAGCGATAACATGAATGATGGTAGATAATACCAGCTGCTGTTTCCATAGCGATAACATGAATGATGGTAGATAATACCAGCTGCTGTTTCCATCGTGATAACATGAATGATGGTAGATAGTACAAGCTGCTGTTTCCATAGTGATAACATGAATGATGGTAGATAGTACAAGCTGCTGTTTCCATCGTGATAACATGAATGATGGTAGATAGTACAAGCTGCTGTTTCCATAGTGATAACATGAATGATGGTAGATAGTACAAGCTGCTGTTTCCATAGTGATAACATGAATGATGGTAGATAGTACAAGCTGCTGTTTCCATAGTGATAACATGAATGATGGTAGATAGTACAAGCTGCTGTTTCCATAGTGATAACATGAATGATGGTAGATAGTACAAGCTGCTGTTTCCATCGTGATAACATGAATGATGGTAGATAGTACAAGCTGCTGTTTCCATCGTGATAACATGAATGATGGTAGATAGTACAAGCTGCTGTTTCCATCGTGATAACATGAATGATGGTAGATAGTACAAGCTGCTGTTTCCATAGTGATAACATGAATGATGGTAGATAGTACAAGCTGCTGTTTCCATAGTGATAACATGAATGATGGTAGATAGTACCAGCTGCTGTTTCCATAGTGATAACATGAATGATGGTAGATAATACAAGCTGCTGTTTCCATAGTGATAACATGAATGATGGTAGATAATACAAGCTGCTGTTTCCATTGTGACAACATGAATGATGGTAGATAGTACAAGCTGCTGTTTCCATAGCGATAACATGAATGATGGTAGATAGTACAGGCTGCTGTTTCCATTGTGATAACATGAATGATGGTAGATAGTACCAGCTGCTGTTTCCATAGCGATAACATGAATGATGGTAGATAGTACCAGCTGCTGTTTCCATAGTGATAACATGAATGATGGTAGATAGTACCAGCTGCTGTTTCCATAGCGATAACATGAATGATGATAGATAGTACCAGCTGCTGTTTCCATAGCGATAACATGAATGATGGTAGATAGTACCAGCTGCTGTTTCCATAGCGATAACATGAATGATGGTAGATAGTACAAGCTGCTGTTTCCACAGCGATAACATGAATGATGGTAGATAATACAAGCTGCTGTTTCCATAGTGATAACATGAATGATGGTAGATAATACAAGCTGCTGTTTCCATTGTGACAACATGAATGATGGTAGATAGTACAAGCTGCTGTTTCCATAGCGATAACATGAATGATGGTAGATAGTACAGGCTGCTGTTTCCATTGTGATAACATGAATGATGGTAGATAGTACCAGCTGCTGTTTCCATAGCGATAACATGAATGATGGTAGATAGTACCAGCTGCTGTTTCCATAGCGATAACATGAATGATGGTAGATAGTACCAGCTGCTGTTTCCATAGCGATAACATGAATGATGGTAGATAGTACCAGCTGCTGTTTCCATAGCGATAACATGAATGATGGTAGATAGTACAAGCTGCTGTTTCCATAGTGATAACATGAATGATGGTAGATAGTACCAGCTGCTGTTTCCATAGTGATAACATGAATGATGGTAGATAGTACAAGCTGCTGTTTCCATAGTGATAACATGAATGATGGTAGATAGTACAAGCTGCTGTTTCCATAGTGATAACATGAATGATGGTAGATAGTACCAGCTGCTGTTTCCATAGTGATAACATGAATGATGGTAGATAATACAAGCTGCTGTTTCCATAGTGATAACATGAATGATGGTAGATAATACAAGCTGCTGTTTCCATAGTGATAACATGAATGATGGTAGATAGTACCAGCTGCTGTTTCCATAGTGATAACATGAATGATGGTAGATAATACAAGCTGCTGTTTCCATAGTGATAACATGAATGATGGTAGATAGTACCAGCTGCTGTTTCCACAGTGATAACATGAATGATGGTAGATAATACAAGCTGCTGTTTCCATAGTGATAACATGAATGATGGTAGATAATACAAGCTGCTGTTTCCATAGTGATAACATGAATGATGGTAGATAATACAAGCTGCTGTTTCCATAGTGATAACATGAATGATGGTAGATAGTACAAGCTGCTGTTTCCATAGTGATAACATGAATGATGGTAGATAATACAAGCTGCTGTTTCCATAGTGATAACATGAATGATGGTAGATAGTACAAGCTGCTGTTTCCACAGTGATAACATGAATGATGGTAGATAATACAAGCTGCTGTTTCCATAGTGATAACATGAATGATGGTAGATAGTACAAGCTGCTGTTTCCATAGTGATAACATGAATGATGGTAGATAGTACCAGCTGCTGTTTCCATAGTGATAACATGAATGATGGTAGATAGTACCAGCTGCTGTTTCCATAGGATAACATGAATGATGGTAGATAATACAGGATGCTGTTTCCATAGCGATACCATGAATGATGGTAGATAGTACCAGCTGCTGTTTCCATAGTGATAACATGAATGATGGTAGATAGTACAGGCTGCTGTTTCCATAGTGATAACATGAATGATGGTAGATAGTACAGGCTGCTGTTTCCATAGTGATAACATGAATGATGGTAGATAATACAAGCTGCTGTTTCCATAGTGATAACATGAATGATGGTAGATAATACAAGCTGCTGTTTCCATAGTGATAACATGAATGATGGCAGATAGTACAAGCTGCTGTTTCCATCGTGATAACATGAATGATGGTAGATAGTACAAGCTGCTGTTTCCATAGTGATAACATGAATGATGGTAGATAGTACAAGCTGCTGTTTCCATAGTGATAACATGAATGATGGTAGATAGTACAAGCTGCTGTTTCCATCGTGATAACATGAATGATGGTAGATAATACAAGCTGCTGTTTCCATAGTGATAACATAAATGATGGCAGATAGTACAAGCTGCTGTTTCCATAGTGATAACATAAATGATGGTAGATAGTACCAGCTGCTGTTTCCATAGCGATACCATGAATGATGGTAGATAGTACCAGCTGCTGTTTCCATAGCGATAACATGAATGATGGTAGATAATACCAGCTGCTGTTTCCATAGCGATAACATGAATGATGGTAGATAGTACAAGCTGCTGTTTCCATAGCGATAACATGAATGATGGTAGATAATACCAGCTGCTGTTTCCATAGCGATAACATGAATGATGGTAGATAATACCAGCTGCTGTTTCCATAGCGATAACATGAATGATGGTAGATAGTACAAGCTGCTGTTTCCATTGTGACAACATGAATGATGGTAGATAGTACAAGCTGCTGTTTCCATAGCGATAACATGAATGATGGTAGATAGTACAGGCTGCTGTTTCCATTGTGATAACATGAATGATGGTAGATAGTACCAGCTGCTGTTTCCATAGCGATAACATGAATGATGGTAGATAGTACCAGCTGCTGTTTCCATAGCGATAACATGAATGATGGTAGATAGTACCAGCTGCTGTTTCCATAGCGATAACATGAATGATGGTAGATAGTACAAGCTGCTGTTTCCATAGTGATAACATGAATGATGGTAGATAGTACCAGCTGCTGTTTCCATAGTGATAACATGAATGATGGTAGATAGTACAAGCTGCTGTTTCCATAGTGATAACATGAATGATGGTAGATAGTACAAGCTGCTGTTTCCATAGTGATAACATGAATGATGGTAGATAGTACCAGCTGCTGTTTCCATAGTGATAACATGAATGATGGTAGATAATACAAGCTGCTGTTTCCATAGTGATAACATGAATGATGGTAGATAATACAAGCTGCTGTTTCCATAGTGATAACATGAATGATGGTAGATAGTACCAGCTGCTGTTTCCATAGTGATAACATGAATGATGGTAGATAATACAAGCTGCTGTTTCCATAGTGATAACATGAATGATGGCAGATAGTACAAGCTGCTGTTTCCATCGTGATAACATGAATGATGGTAGATAGTACAAGCTGCTGTTTCCATAGTGATAACATGAATGATGGTAGATAGTACAAGCTGCTGTTTCCATAGTGATAACATGAATGATGGTAGATAGTACAAGCTGCTGTTTCCATCGTGATAACATGAATGATGGTAGATAATACAAGCTGCTGTTTCCATAGTGATAACATAAATGATGGCAGATAGTACAAGCTGCTGTTTCCATAGTGATAACATAAATGATGGTAGATAGTACCAGCTGCTGTTTCCATAGCGATACCATGAATGATGGTAGATAGTACCAGCTGCTGTTTCCATAGCGATAACATGAATGATGGTAGATAATACCAGCTGCTGTTTCCATAGCGATAACATGAATGATGGTAGATAGTACAAGCTGCTGTTTCCATAGCGATAACATGAATGATGGTAGATAATACCAGCTGCTGTTTCCATAGCGATAACATGAATGATGGTAGATAATACCAGCTGCTGTTTCCATAGCGATAACATGAATGATGGTAGATAGTACAAGCTGCTGTTTCCATAGCGATAACATGAATGATGGTAGATAATACCAGCTGCTGTTTCCATAGCGATAACATGAATGATGGTAGATAGTACAAGCTGCTGTTTCCATAGCGATAACATGAATGATGGTAGATAATACCAGCTGCTGTTTCCATAGCGATAACATGAATGATGGTAGATAATACCAGCTGCTGTTTCCATAGCGATAACATGAATGATGGTAGATAGTACAAGCTGCTGTTTCCATAGCGATAACATGAATGATGGTAGATAATACCAGCTGCTGTTTCCATAGCGATAACATGAATGATGGTAGATAATACCAGCTGCTGTTTCCATAGCGATAACATGAATGATGGTAGATAATACCAGCTGCTGTTTCCATCGTGATAACATGAATGATGGTAGATAGTACAAGCTGCTGTTTCCATAGCGATAACATGAATGATGGTAGATAATACCAGCTGCTGTTTCCATAGCGATAACATGAATGATGGTAGATAATACCAGCTGCTGTTTCCATAGCGATAACATGAATGATGGTAGATAATACCAGCTGCTGTTTCCATAGCGATAACATGAATGATGGTAGATAATACCAGCTGCTGTTTCCATAGCGATAACATGAATGATGGTAGATAATACCAGCTGCTGTTTCCATAGCGATACCATGAATGATGGTAGATAGTACAAGCTGCTGTTTCCATCGTGATAACATGAATGATGGTAGATAGTACAAGCTGCTGTTTCCATAGTGATAACATGAATGATGGTAGATAGTACAAGCTGCTGTTTCCATACTGATAACATGAATGATGGTAGATAGTACAAGCTGCTGTTTCCATAGTGATAACATGAATGATGGTAGATAGTACAAGCTGCTGTTTCCATAGTGATAACATGAATGATGGTAGATAGTACAAGCTGCTGTTTCCATCGTGATAACATGAATGATGGTAGATAGTACAAGCTGCTGTTTCCATCGTGATAACATGAATGATGGTAGATAGTACAAGCTGCTGTTTCCATAGTGATAACATGAATGATGGTAGATAGTACAAGCTGCTGTTTCCATAGTGATAACATGAATGATGGTAGATAGTACAAGCTGCTGTTTCCATAGTGATAACATGAATGATGGTAGATAGTACCAGCTGCTGTTTCCATAGTGATAACATGAATGATGGTAGATAATACAAGCTGCTGTTTCCATAGTGATAACATGAATGATGGTAGATAATACAAGCTGCTGTTTCCCTTGTGACAACATGAATGATGGTAGATAGTACAAGCTGCTGTTTCCATAGCGATAACATGAATGATGGTAGATAGTACAGGCTGCTGTTTCCATTGTGATAACATGAATGATGGTAGATAGTACCAGCTGCTGTTTCCATAGCGATAACATGAATGATGGTAGATAGTACCAGCTGCTGTTTCCATAGTGATAACATGAATGATGGTAGATAGTACCAGCTGCTGTTTCCATAGCGATAACATGAATGATGGTAGATAGTACCAGCTGCTGTTTCCATAGCGATAACATGAATGATGGTAGATAGTACCAGCTGCTGTTTCCATAGCGATAACATGAATGATGGTAGATAGTACAAGCTGCTGTTTCCATAGTGATAACATGAATGATGGTAGATAGTACCAGCTGCTGTTTCCATAGTGATAACATGAATGATGGTAGATAGTACCAGCTGCTGTTTCCATAGGATAACATGAATGATGGTAGATAATACAGGATGCTGTTTCCATAGCGATACCATGAATGATGGTAGATAGTACCAGCTGCTGTTTCCATAGTGATAACATGAATGATGGTAGATAGTACAGGCTGCTGTTTCCATTGTGATAACATGAATGATGGTAGATAGTACCAGCTGCTGTTTCCATAGCGATAACATGAATGATGGTAGATAGTACAAGCTGCTGTTTCCATAGTGATAACATGAATGATGGTAGATAATACAAGCTGCTGTTTCCATAGTGATGACATGAATGATGGTAGATAATACAAGCTGCTGTTTCCATTGTGACAACATGAATGATGGTAGATAGTACAAGCTGCTGTTTCCATAGCGATAACATGAATGATGGTAGATAGTACCAGCTGCTGTTTCCATAGCGATAACATGAATGATGGTAGATAGTACAAGCTGCTGTTTCCATAGCGATAACATGAATGATGGTAGATAGTACCAGCTGCTGTTTCCATTGTGACAACATGAATGATGGTAGATAGTACAAGCTGCTGTTTCCATAGCGATAACATGAATGATGGTAGATAGTACCAGCTGCTGTTTCCATAGCGATAACATGAATGATGGTAGATAGTACCAGCTGCTGTTTCCATAGTGATAACATGAATGATGGTAGATAGTACAAGCTGCTGTTTCCACAGCGATAACATGAATGATGGTAGATAATACAAGCTGCTGTTTCCCTTGTGACAACATGAATGATGGTAGATAGTACAAGCTGCTGTTTCCATAGCGATAACATGAATGATGGTAGATAGTACAGGCTGCTGTTTCCATTGTGATAACATGAATGATGGTAGATAGTACCAGCTGCTGTTTCCATAGCGATAACATGAATGATGGTAGATAGTACCAGCTGCTGTTTCCATAGTGATAACATGAATGATGGTAGATAGTACCAGCTGCTGTTTCCATAGCGATAACATGAATGATGGTAGATAGTACCAGCTGCTGTTTCCATAGCGATAACATGAATGATGGTAGATAGTACCAGCTGCTGTTTCCATAGCGATAACATGAATGATGGTAGATAGTACAAGCTGCTGTTTCCACAGCGATAACATGAATGATGGTAGATAGTACAGGCTGCTGTTTCCATTGTGATAACATGAATGATGGTAGATAGTACCAGCTGCTGTTTCCATAGCGATAACATGAATTATGGTAGATAGTACCAGCTGCTGTTTCCATAGTGATAACATGAATGATGGTAGATAGTACCAGCTGCTGTTTCCATAGCGATAACATGAATGATGGTAGATAGTACCAGCTGCTGTTTCCATAGCGATAACATGAATGATGGTAGATAGTACCAGCTGCTGTTTCCATAGCGATAACATGAATGATGGTAGATAGTACAAGCTGCTGTTTCCACAACGATAACATGAATGATGGTAGATAATACAAGCTGCTGTTTCCATTGTGACAACATGAATGATGGTAGATAGTACAAGCTGCTGTTTCCATAGCGATAACATGAATGATGGTAGATAGTACAGGCTGCTGTTTCCATTGTGATAACATGAATGATGGTAGATAGTACCAGCTGCTGTTTCCATAGCGATAACATGAATGATGGCAGATAGTACCAGCTGCTGTTTCCATAGCGATAACATGAATGATGGTAGATAGTACCAGCTGCTGTTTCCATAGCGATAACATGAATGATGGTAGATAGTACAAGCTGCTGTTTCCATAGTGATAACATGAATGATGGTAGATAGTACCAGCTGCTGTTTCCATAGTGATAACATGAATGATGGTAGATAGTACAAGCTGCTGTTTCCATAGTGATAACATGAATGATGGTAGATAGTACAAGCTGCTGTTTCCATAGTGATAACATGAATGATGGTAGATAGTACCAGCTGCTGTTTCCATAGTGATAACATGAATGATGGTAGATAATACAAGCTGCTGTTTCCATAGTGATAACATGAATGATGGTAGATAATACAAGCTGCTGTTTCCATAGTGATAACATGAATGATGGTAGATAGTACCAGCTGCTGTTTCCATAGTGATAACATGAATGATGGTAGATAATACAAGCTGCTGTTTCCATAGTGATAACATGAATGATGGCAGATAGTACAAGCTGCTGTTTCCATCGTGATAACATGAATGATGGTAGATAGTACAAGCTGCTGTTTCCATAGTGATAACATGAATGATGGTAGATAGTACAAGCTGCTGTTTCCATAGTGATAACATGAATGATGGTAGATAGTACAAGCTGCTGTTTCCATCGTGATAACATGAATGATGGTAGATAATACAAGCTGCTGTTTCCATAGTGATAACATAAATGATGGCAGATAGTACAAGCTGCTGTTTCCATAGTGATAACATAAATGATGGTAGATAGTACCAGCTGCTGTTTCCATAGCGATACCATGAATGATGGTAGATAGTACCAGCTGCTGTTTCCATAGCGATACCATGAATGATGGTAGATAGTACCAGCTGCTGTTTCCATAGCGATAACATGAATGATGGTAGATAATACCAGCTGCTGTTTCCATAGCGATAACATGAATGATGGTAGATAGTACAAGCTGCTGTTTCCATAGCGATAACATGAATGATGGTAGATAATACCAGCTGCTGTTTCCATAGCGATAACATGAATGATGGTAGATAATACCAGCTGCTGTTTCCATAGCGATAACATGAATGATGGTAGATAGTACAAGCTGCTGTTTCCATTGTGACAACATGAATGATGGTAGATAGTACAAGCTGCTGTTTCCATAGCGATAACATGAATGATGGTAGATAGTACAGGCTGCTGTTTCCATTGTGATAACATGAATGATGGTAGATAGTACCAGCTGCTGTTTCCATAGCGATAACATGAATGATGGTAGATAGTACCAGCTGCTGTTTCCATAGCGATAACATGAATGATGGTAGATAGTACCAGCTGCTGTTTCCATAGCGATAACATGAATGATGGTAGATAGTACAAGCTGCTGTTTCCATAGTGATAACATGAATGATGGTAGATAGTACCAGCTGCTGTTTCCATAGTGATAACATGAATGATGGTAGATAGTACAAGCTGCTGTTTCCATAGTGATAACATGAATGATGGTAGATAGTACAAGCTGCTGTTTCCATAGTGATAACATGAATGATGGTAGATAGTACCAGCTGCTGTTTCCATAGTGATAACATGAATGATGGTAGATAATACAAGCTGCTGTTTCCATAGTGATAACATGAATGATGGTAGATAATACAAGCTGCTGTTTCCATAGTGATAACATGAATGATGGTAGATAGTACCAGCTGCTGTTTCCATAGTGATAACATGAATGATGGTAGATAATACAAGCTGCTGTTTCCATAGTGATAACATGAATGATGGCAGATAGTACAAGCTGCTGTTTCCATAGTGATAACATGAATGATGGCAGATAGTACAAGCTGCTGTTTCCATCGTGATAACATGAATGATGGTAGATAGTACAAGCTGCTGTTTCCATAGTGATAACATGAATGATGGTAGATAGTACAAGCTGCTGTTTCCATAGTGATAACATGAATGATGGTAGATAGTACAAGCTGCTGTTTCCATCGTGATAACATAAATGATGGCAGATAGTACAAGCTGCTGTTTCCATAGTGATAACATAAATGATGGTAGATCGTACCAGCTGCTGTTTCCATAGCGATAACATAAATGATGGTAGATAGTACCAGCTGCTGTTTCCATAGCGATAACATGAATGATGGTAGATAATACCAGCTGCTGTTTCCATAGCGATAACATGAATGATGGTAGATAGTACAAGCTGCTGTTTCCATAGCGATAACATGAATGATGGTAGATAATACCAGCTGCTGTTTCCATAGCGATAACATGAATGATGGTAGATAATACCAGCTGCTGTTTCCATAGCGATAACATGAATGATGGTAGATAGTACAAGCTGCTGTTTCCATAGCGATAACATGAATGATGGTAGATAATACCAGCTGCTGTTTCCATAGCGATAACATGAATGATGGTAGATAGTACAAGCTGCTGTTTCCATAGCGATAACATGAATGATGGTAGATAATACCAGCTGCTGTTTCCATAGCGATAACATGAATGATGGTAGATAATACCAGCTGCTGTTTCCATAGCGATAACATGAATGATGGTAGATAGTACAAGCTGCTGTTTCCATAGCGATAACATGAATGATGGTAGATAATACCAGCTGCTGTTTCCATAGCGATAACATGAATGATGGTAGGTAATACCAGCTGCTGTTTCCATAGCGATAACATGAATGATGGTAGATAATACCAGCTGCTGTTTCCATAGCGATAACATGAATGATGGTAGATAATACCAGCTGCTGTTTCCATCGTGATAACATGAATGATGGTAGATAGTACAAGCTGCTGTTTCCATAGCGATAACATGAATGATGGTAGATAATACCAGCTGCTGTTTCCATAGCGATAACATGAATGATGGTAGATAATACCAGCTGCTGTTTCCATAGCGATAACATGAATGATGGTAGATAATACCAGCTGCTGTTTCCATAGCGATAACATGAATGATGGTAGATAATACCAGCTGCTGTTTCCATAGCGATAACATGAATGATGGTAGATAATACCAGCTGCTGTTTCCATAGCGATACCATGAATGATGGTAGATAGTACAAGCTGCTGTTTCCATCGTGATAACATGAATGATGGTAGATAGTACAAGCTGCTGTTTCCATAGTGATAACATGAATGATGGTAGATAGTACAAGCTGCTGTTTCCATACTGATAACATGAATGATGGTAGATAGTACAAGCTGCTGTTTCCATAGTGATAACATGAATGATGGTAGATAGTACAAGCTGCTGTTTCCATAGTGATAACATGAATGATGGTAGATAGTACAAGCTGCTGTTTCCATCGTGATAACATGAATGATGGTAGATAGTACAAGCTGCTGTTTCCATAGTGATAACATGAATGATGGTAGATAGTACCAGCTGCTGTTTCCATAGTGATAACATGAATGATGGTAGATAATACAAGCTGCTGTTTCCATAGTGATAACATGAATGATGGTAGATAATACAAGCTGCTGTTTCCCTTGTGACAACATGAATGATGGTAGATAGTACAAGCTGCTGTTTCCATAGCGATAACATGAATGATGGTAGATAGTACAGGCTGCTGTTTCCATTGTGATAACATGAATGATGGTAGATAGTACCAGCTGCTGTTTCCATAGCGATAACATGAATGATGGTAGATAGCACCAGCTGCTGTTTCCATAGTGATAACATGAATGATGGTAGATAGTACCAGCTGCTGTTTCCATAGCGATAACATGAATGATGGTAGATAGTACCAGCTGCTGTTTCCATAGCGATAACATGAATGATGGTAGATAGTACCAGCTGCTGTTTCCATAGCGATAACATGAATGATGGTAGATAGTACAAGCTGCTGTTTCCATAGTGATAACATGAATGATGGTAGATAGTACAAGCTGCTGTTTCCATAGTGATAACATGAATGATGGTAGATAGTACAAGCTGCTGTTTCCATAGTGATAACATGAATGATGGTAGATAGTACAAGCTGCTGTTTCCATCGTGATAACATGAATGATGGTAGATAATACAAGCTGCTGTTTCCATAGTGATAACATAAATGATGGCAGATAGTACAAGCTGCTGTTTCCATAGTGATAACATAAATGATGGTAGATAGTACCAGCTGCTGTTTCCATAGCGATACCATGAATGATGGTAGATAGTACCAGCTGCTGTTTCCATAGCGATAACATGAATGATGGTAGATAATACCAGCTGCTGTTTCCATAGCGATAACATGAATGATGGTAGATAGTACAAGCTGCTGTTTCCATAGCGATAACATGAATGATGGTAGATAATACCAGCTGCTGTTTCCATAGCGATAACATGAATGATGGTAGATAATACCAGCTGCTGTTTCCATAGCGATAACATGAATGATGGTAGATAGTACAAGCTGCTGTTTCCATAGCGATAACATGAATGATGGTAGATAATACCAGCTGCTGTTTCCATAGCGATAACATGAATGATGGTAGATAGTACAAGCTGCTGTTTCCATAGCGATAACATGAATGATGGTAGATAATACCAGCTGCTGTTTCCATAGCGATAACATGAATGATGGTAGATAATACCAGCTGCTGTTTCCATAGCGATAACATGAATGATGGTAGATAGTACAAGCTGCTGTTTCCATAGCGATAACATGAATGATGGTAGATAATACCAGCTGCTGTTTCCATAGCGATAACATGAATGATGGTAGATAATACCAGCTGCTGTTTCCATAGCGATAACATGAATGATGGTAGATAATACCAGCTGCTGTTTCCATCGTGATAACATGAATGATGGCAGATAGTACAAGCTGCTGTTTCCATAGTGATAACATGAATGATGGTAGATAGTACAAGCTGCTGTTTCCATCGTGATAACATGAATGATGGTAGATAGTACAAGCTGCTGTTTCCATAGTGATAACATGAATGATGGTAGATAGTACAAGCTGCTGTTTCCATAGTGATAACATGAATGATGGTAGATAGTACAAGCTGCTGTTTCCATAGTGATAACATGAATGATGGTAGATAGTACAAGCTGCTGTTTGCATAGTGATAACATGAATGATGGTAGATAGTACAAGCTGCTGTTTCCATCGTGATAACATGAATGATGGTAGATAGTACAAGCTGCTGTTTCCATCGTGATAACATGAATGATGGTAGATAGTACAAGCTGCTGTTTCCATAGTGATAACATGAATGATGGTAGATAGTACAAGCTGCTGTTTCCATAGTGATAACATGAATGATGGTAGATAGTACAAGCTGCTGTTTCCATAGTGATAACATGAATGATGGTAGATAGTACCAGCTGCTGTTTCCATAGTGATAACATGAATGATGGTAGATAATACAAGCTGCTGTTTCCATAGTGATAACATGAATGATGGTAGATAATACAAGCTGCTGTTTCCATTGTGACAACATGAATGATGGTAGATAGTACAAGCTGCTGTTTCCATAGCGATAACATGAATGATGGTAGATAGTACAGGCTGCTGTTTCCATTGTGATAACATGAATGATGGTAGATAGTACCAGCTGCTGTTTCCATAGCGATAACATGAATGATGGTAGATAGTACCAGCTGCTGTTTCCATAGTGATAACATGAATGATGGTAGATAGTACCAGCTGCTGTTTCCATAGCGATAACATGAATGATGGTAGATAGTACCAGCTGCTGTTTCCATAGCGATAACATGAATGATGGTAGATAGTACAAGCTGCTGTTTCCACAGCGATAACATGAATGATGGTAGATAATACAAGCTGCTGTTTCCATAGTGATAACATGAATGATGGTAGATAATACAAGCTGCTGTTTCCATTGTGACAACATGAATGATGGTAGATAGTACAAGCTGCTGTTTCCATAGCGATAACAAGAATGATGGTAGATAGTACAGGCTGCTGTTTCCATTGTGATAACATGAATGATGGTAGATAGTACCAGCTGCTGTTTCCATAGCGATAACATGAATGATGGTAGATAGTACCAGCTGCTGTTTCCATAGCGATAACATGAATGATGGTAGATAGTACCAGCTGCTGTTTCCATAGCGATAACATGAATGATGGTAGATAGTACAAGCTGCTGTTTCTATAGTGATAACATGAATGATGGTAGATAGTACCAGCTGCTGTTTCCATAGTGATAACATGAATGATGGTAGATAGTACAAGCTGCTGTTTCCATAGTGATAACATGAATGATGGTAGATAGTACAAGCTGCTGTTTCCATAGTGATAACATGAATGATGGTAGATAGTACCAGCTGCTGTTTCCATAGTGATAACATGAATGATGGTAGATAATACAAGCTGCTGTTTCCATAGTGATAACATGAATGATGGTAGATAATACAAGCTGCTGTTTCCATAGTGATAACATGAATGATGGTAGATAGTACCAGCTGCTGTTTCCATAGTGATAACATGAATGATGGTAGATAATACAAGCTGCTGTTTCCATAGTGATAACATGAATGATGGTAGATAGTACCAGCTGCTGTTTCCACAGTGATAACATGAATGATGGTAGATAATACAAGCTGCTGTTTCCATAGTGATAACATGAATGATGGTAGATAATACAAGCTGCTGTTTCCATAGTGATAACATGAATGATGGTAGATAATACAAGCTGCTGTTTCCATAGTGATAACATGAATGATGGTAGATAGTACAAGCTGCTGTTTCCATAGTGATAACATGAATGATGGTAGATAATACAAGCTGCTGTTTCCATAGTGATAACATGAATGATGGTAGATAGTACAAGCTGCTGTTTCCATAGTGATAACATGAATGATGGTAGATAGTACAAGCTGCTGTTTCCATAGTGATAACATGAATGATGGTAGATAGTACAAGCTGCTGTTTCCATCGTGATAACATGAATGATGGTAGATAATACAAGCTGCTGTTTCCATAGTGATAACATAAATGATGGCAGATAGTACAAGCTGCTGTTTCCATAGTGATAACATAAATGATGGTAGATAGTACCAGCTGCTGTTTCCATAGCGATACCATGAATGATGGTAGATAGTACCAGCTGCTGTTTCCATAGCGATAACATGAATGATGGTAGATAATACCAGCTGCTGTTTCCATAGCGATAACATGAATGATGGTAGATAGTACAAGCTGCTGTTTCCATAGCGATAACATGAATGATGGTAGATAATACCAGCTGCTGTTTCCATAGCGATAACATGAATGATGGTAGATAATACCAGCTGCTGTTTCCATAGCGATAACATGAATGATGGTAGATAGTACAAGCTGCTGTTTCCATTGTGACAACATGAATGATGGTAGATAGTACAAGCTGCTGTTTCCATAGCGATAACATGAATGATGGTAGATAGTACAGGCTGCTGTTTCCATTGTGATAACATGAATGATGGTAGATAGTACCAGCTGCTGTTTCCATAGCGATAACATGAATGATGGTAGATAGTACCAGCTGCTGTTTCCATAGCGATAACATGAATGATGGTAGATAGTACCAGCTGCTGTTTCCATAGCGATAACATGAATGATGGTAGATAGTACAAGCTGCTGTTTCCATAGTGATAACATGAATGATGGTAGATAGTACCAGCTGCTGTTTCCATAGTGATAACATGAATGATGGTAGATAGTACAAGCTGCTGTTTCCATAGTGATAACATGAATGATGGTAGATAGTACAAGCTGCTGTTTCCATAGTGATAACATGAATGATGGTAGATAGTACCAGCTGCTGTTTCCATCGTGATAACATGAATGATGGTAGATAGTACAAGCTGCTGTTTCCATAGTGATAACATGAATGATGGTAGATAGTACAAGCTGCTGTTTCCATAGTGATAACATGAATGATGGTAGATAGTACAAGCTGCTGTTTCCATCGTGATAACATGAATGATGGTAGATAATACAAGCTGCTGTTTCCATAGTGATAACATAAATGATGGCAGATAGTACAAGCTGCTGTTTCCATAGTGATAACATAAATGATGGTAGATAGTACCAGCTGCTGTTTCCATAGCGATACCATGAATGATGGTAGATAGTACCAGCTGCTGTTTCCATAGCGATAACATGAATGATGGTAGATAATACCAGCTGCTGTTTCCATAGCGATAACATGAATGATGGTAGATAGTACAAGCTGCTGTTTCCATAGCGATAACATGAATGATGGTAGATAATACCAGCTGCTGTTTCCATAGCGATAACATGAATGATGGTAGATAATACCAGCTGCTGTTTCCATAGCGATAACATGAATGATGGTAGATAGTACAAGCTGCTGTTTCCATAGCGATAACATGAATGATGGTAGATAATACCAGCTGCTGTTTCCATAGCGATAACATGAATGATGGTAGATAGTACAAGCTGCTGTTTCCATAGCGATAACATGAATGATGGTAGATAATACCAGCTGCTGTTTCCATAGCGATAACATGAATGATGGTAGATAATACCAGCTGCTGTTTCCATAGCGATAACATGAATGATGGTAGATAGTACAAGCTGCTGTTTCCATAGCGATAACATGAATGATGGTAGATAATACCAGCTGCTGTTTCCATAGCGATAACATGAATGATGGTAGATAATACCAGCTGCTGTTTCCATAGCGATAACATGAATGATGGTAGATAATACCAGCTGCTGTTTCCATCGTGATAACATGAATGATGGTAGATAGTACAAGCTGCTGTTTCCATAGCGATAACATCAATGATGGTAGATAATACCAGCTGCTGTTTCCATAGCGATAACATGAATGATGGTAGATAATACCAGCTGCTGTTTCCATAGCGATAACATGAATGATGGTAGATAATACCAGCTGCTGTTTCCATAGCGATAACATGAATGATGGTAGATAATACCAGCTGCTGTTTCCATAGCGATAACATGAATGATGGTAGATAATACCAGCTGCTGTTTCCATAGCGATACCATGAATGATGGTAGATAGTACAAGCTGCTGTTTCCATCGTGATAACATGAATGATGGTAGATAGTACAAGCTGCTGTTTCCATAGTGATAACATGAATGATGGTAGATAGTACAAGCTGCTGTTTCCATACTGATAACATGAATGATGGTAGATAGTACAAGCTGCTGTTTCCATAGTGATAACATGAATGATGGTAGATAGTACAAGCTGCTGTTTCCATAGTGATAACATGAATGATGGTAGATAGTACAAGCTGCTGTTTCCATCGTGATAACATGAATGATGGTAGATAGTACAAGCTGCTGTTTCCATCGTGATAACATGAATGATGGTAGATAGTACAAGCTGCTGTTTCCATAGTGATAACATGAATGATGGTAGATAGTACAAGCTGCTGTTTCCATAGTGATAACATGAATGATGGTAGATAGTACAAGCTGCTGTTTCCATAGTGATAACATGAATGATGGTAGATAGTACCAGCTGCTGTTTCCATAGTGATAACATGAATGATGGTAGATAATACAAGCTGCTGTTTCCATAGTGATAACATGAATGATGGTAGATAATACAAGCTGCTGTTTCCCTTGTGACAACATGAATGATGGTAGATAGTACAAGCTGCTGTTTCCATAGCGATAACATGAATGATGGTAGATAGTACAGGCTGCTGTTTCCATTGTGATAACATGAATGATGGTAGATAGTACCAGCTGCTGTTTCCATAGCGATAACATGAATGATGGTAGATAGTACCAGCTGCTGTTTCCATAGTGATAACATGAATGATGGTAGATAGTACCAGCTGCTGTTTCCATAGCGATAACATGAATGATGGTAGATAGTACCAGCTGCTGTTTCCATAGCGATAACATGAATGATGGTAGATAGTACCAGCTGCTGTTTCCATAGCGATAACATGAATGATGGTAGATAGTACAAGCTGCTGTTTCCATAGTGATAACATGAATGATGGTAGATAGTACAAGCTGCTGTTTCCATAGTGATAACATGAATGATGGTAGATAGTACAAGCTGCTGTTTCCATAGTGATAACATGAATGATGGTAGATAGTACAAGCTGCTGTTTCCATCGTGATAACATGAATGATGGTAGATAATACAAGCTGCTGTTTCCATAGTGATAACATAAATGATGGCAGATAGTACAAGCTGCTGTTTCCATAGTGATAACATAAATGATGGTAGATAGTACCAGCTGCTGTTTCCATAGCGATAACATGAATGATGGTAGATAGTACAAGCTGCTGTTTCCACAGCGATAACATGAATGATGGTAGATAATACAAGCTGCTGTTTCCATAGTGATAACATGAATGATGGTAGATAATACAAGCTGCTGTTTCCATTGTGACAACATGAATGATGGTAGATAGTACAAGCTGCTGTTTCCATAGCGATAACAAGAATGATGGTAGATAGTACAGGCTGCTGTTTCCATTGTGATAACATGAATGATGGTAGATAGTACCAGCTGCTGTTTCCATAGCGATAACATGAATGATGGTAGATAGTACCAGCTGCTGTTTCCATAGCGATAACATGAATGATGGTAGATAGTACCAGCTGCTGTTTCCATAGCGATAACATGAATGATGGTAGATAGTACAAGCTGCTGTTTCTATAGTGATAACATGAATGATGGTAGATAGTACCAGCTGCTGTTTCCATAGTGATAACATGAATGATGGTAGATAGTACAAGCTGCTGTTTCCATAGTGATAACATGAATGATGGTAGATAGTACAAGCTGCTGTTTCCATAGTGATAACATGAATGATGGTAGATAGTACCAGCTGCTGTTTCCATAGTGATAACATGAATGATGGTAGATAATACAAGCTGCTGTTTCCATAGTGATAACATGAATGATGGTAGATAATACAAGCTGCTGTTTCCATAGTGATAACATGAATGATGGTAGATAGTACCAGCTGCTGTTTCCATAGTGATAACATGAATGATGGTAGATAATACAAGCTGCTGTTTCCATAGTGATAACATGAATGATGGTAGATAGTACCAGCTGCTGTTTCCACAGTGATAACATGAATGATGGTAGATAATACAAGCTGCTGTTTCCATAGTGATAACATGAATGATGGTAGATAATACAAGCTGCTGTTTCCATAGTGATAACATGAATGATGGTAGATAATACAAGCTGCTGTTTCCATAGTGATAACATGAATGATGGTAGATAGTACAAGCTGCTGTTTCCATAGTGATAACATGAATGATGGTAGATAATACAAGCTGCTGTTTCCATAGTGATAACATGAATGATGGTAGATAGTACAAGCTGCTGTTTCCATAGTGATAACATGAATGATGGTAGATAGTACAAGCTGCTGTTTCCATAGTGATAACATGAATGATGGTAGATAGTACAAGCTGCTGTTTCCATCGTGATAACATGAATGATGGTAGATAATACAAGCTGCTGTTTCCATAGTGATAACATAAATGATGGCAGATAGTACAAGCTGCTGTTTCCATAGTGATAACATAAATGATGGTAGATAGTACCAGCTGCTGTTTCCATAGCGATACCATGAATGATGGTAGATAGTACCAGCTGCTGTTTCCATAGCGATAACATGAATGATGGTAGATAATACCAGCTGCTGTTTCCATAGCGATAACATGAATGATGGTAGATAGTACAAGCTGCTGTTTCCATAGCGATAACATGAATGATGGTAGATAATACCAGCTGCTGTTTCCATAGCGATAACATGAATGATGGTAGATAATACCAGCTGCTGTTTCCATAGCGATAACATGAATGATGGTAGATAGTACAAGCTGCTGTTTCCATTGTGACAACATGAATGATGGTAGATAGTACAAGCTGCTGTTTCCATAGCGATAACATGAATGATGGTAGATAGTACAGGCTGCTGTTTCCATTGTGATAACATGAATGATGGTAGATAGTACCAGCTGCTGTTTCCATAGCGATAACATGAATGATGGTAGATAGTACCAGCTGCTGTTTCCATAGCGATAACATGAATGATGGTAGATAGTACCAGCTGCTGTTTCCATAGCGATAACATGAATGATGGTAGATAGTACAAGCTGCTGTTTCCATAGTGATAACATGAATGATGGTAGATAGTACCAGCTGCTGTTTCCATAGTGATAACATGAATGATGGTAGATAGTACAAGCTGCTGTTTCCATAGTGATAACATGAATGATGGTAGATAGTACAAGCTGCTGTTTCCATAGTGATAACATGAATGATGGTAGATAGTACCAGCTGCTGTTTCCATCGTGATAACATGAATGATGGTAGATAGTACAAGCTGCTGTTTCCATAGTGATAACATGAATGATGGTAGATAGTACAAGCTGCTGTTTCCATAGTGATAACATGAATGATGGTAGATAGTACAAGCTGCTGTTTCCATCGTGATAACATGAATGATGGTAGATAATACAAGCTGCTGTTTCCATAGTGATAACATAAATGATGGCAGATAGTACAAGCTGCTGTTTCCATAGTGATAACATAAATGATGGTAGATAGTACCAGCTGCTGTTTCCATAGCGATACCATGAATGATGGTAGATAGTACCAGCTGCTGTTTCCATAGCGATAACATGAATGATGGTAGATAATACCAGCTGCTGTTTCCATAGCGATAACATGAATGATGGTAGATAGTACAAGCTGCTGTTTCCATAGCGATAACATGAATGATGGTAGATAATACCAGCTGCTGTTTCCATAGCGATAACATGAATGATGGTAGATAATACCAGCTGCTGTTTCCATAGCGATAACATGAATGATGGTCGATAGTACAAGCTGCTGTTTCCATAGCGATAACATGAATGATGGTAGATAATACCAGCTGCTGTTTCCATAGCGATAACATGAATGATGGTAGATAGTACAAGCTGCTGTTTCCATAGCGATAACATGAATGATGGTAGATAATACCAGCTGCTGTTTCCATAGCGATAACATGAATGATGGTAGATATTACCAGCTGCTGTTTCCATAGCGATAACATGAATGATGGTAGATAGTACAAGCTGCTGTTTCCATAGCGATAACATGAATGATGGTAGATAATACCAGCTGCTGTTTCCATAGCGATAACATGAATGATGGTAGATAATACCAGCTGCTGTTTCCATAGCGATAACATGAATGATGGTAGATAATACCAGCTGCTGTTTCCATCGTGATAACATGAATGATGGTAGATAGTACAAGCTGCTGTTTCCATAGCGATAACATGAATGATGGTAGATAATACCAGCTGCTGTTTCCATAGCGATAACATGAATGATGGTAGATAATACCAGCTGCTGTTTCCATAGCGATAACATGAATGATGGTAGATAATACCAGCTGCTGTTTCCATAGCGATAACATGAATGATGGTAGATAATACCAGCTGCTGTTTCCATAGCGATAACATGAATGATGGTAGATAATACCAGCTGCTGTTTCCATAGCGATACCATGAATGATGGTAGATAGTACAAGCTGCTGTTTCCATCGTGATAACATGAATGATGGTAGATAGTACAAGCTGCTGTTTCCATAGTGATAACATGAATGATGGTAGATAGTACAAGCTGCTGTTTCCATACTGATAACATGAATGATGGTAGATAGTACAAGCTGCTGTTTCCATAGTGATAACATGAATGATGGTAGATAGTACAAGCTGCTGTTTCCATAGTGATAACATGAATGATGGTAGATAGTACAAGCTGCTGTTTCCATCGTGATAACATGAATGATGGTAGATAGTACAAGCTGCTGTTTCCATCGTGATAACATGAATGATGGTAGATAGTACAAGCTGCTGTTTCCATAGTGATAACATGAATGATGGTAGATAGTACAAGCTGCTGTTTCCATAGTGATAACATGAATGATGGTAGATAGTACAAGCTGCTGTTTCCATAGTGATAACATGAATGATGGTAGATAGTACCAGCTGCTGTTTCCATAGTGATAACATGAATGATGGTAGATAATACAAGCTGCTGTTTCCATAGTGATAACATGAATGATGGTAGATAATACAAGCTGCTGTTTCCCTTGTGACAACATGAATGATGGTAGATAGTACAAGCTGCTGTTTCCATAGCGATAACATGAATGATGGTAGATAGTACAGGCTGCTGTTTCCATTGTGATAACATGAATGATGGTAGATAGTACCAGCTGCTGTTTCCATAGCGATAACATGAATGATGGTAGATAGTACCAGCTGCTGTTTCCATAGTGATAACATGAATGATGGTAGATAGTACCAGCTGCTGTTTCCATAGCGATAACATGAATGATGGTAGATAGTACCAGCTGCTGTTTCCATAGCGATAACATGAATGATGGTAGATAGTACCAGCTGCTGTTTCCATAGCGATAACATGAATGATGGTAGATAGTACAAGCTGCTGTTTCCATAGTGATAACATGAATGATGGTAGATAGTACAAGCTGCTGTTTCCATAGTGATAACATGAATGATGGTAGATAGTACAAGCTGCTGTTTCCATAGTGATAACATGAATGATGGTAGATAGTACAAGCTGCTGTTTCCATCGTGATAACATGAATGATGGTAGATAATACAAGCTGCTGTTTCCATAGTGATAACATAAATGATGGCAGATAGTACAAGCTGCTGTTTCCATAGTGATAACATAAATGATGGTAGATAGTACCAGCTGCTGTTTCCATAGCGATACCATGAATGATGGTAGATAGTACCAGCTGCTGTTTCCATAGCGATAACATGAATGATGGTAGATAATACCAGCTGCTGTTTCCATAGCGATAACATGAATGATGGTAGATAGTACAAGCTGCTGTTTCCATAGCGATAACATGAATGATGGTAGATAATACCAGCTGCTGTTTCCATAGCGATAACATGAATGATGGTAGATAATACCAGCTGCTGTTTCCATAGCGATAACATGAATGATGGTAGATAGTACAAGCTGCTGTTTCCATAGCGATAACATGAATGATGGTAGATAATACCAGCTGCTGTTTCCATAGCGATAACATGAATGATGGTAGATAGTACAAGCTGCTGTTTCCATAGCGATAACATGAATGATGGTAGATAATACCAGCTGCTGTTTCCATAGCGATAACATGAATGATGGTAGATAATACCAGCTGCTGTTTCCATAGCGATAACATGAATGATGGTAGATAGTACAAGCTGCTGTTTCCATAGCGATAACATGAATGATGGTAGATAATACCAGCTGCTGTTTCCATAGCGATAACATGAATGATGGTAGATAATACCAGCTGCTGTTTCCATAGCGATAACATGAATGATGGTAGATAATACCAGCTGCTGTTTCCATCGTGATAACATGAATGATGGTAGATAGTACAAGCTGCTGTTTCCATCGTGATAACATGAATGATGGTAGATAGTACAAGCTGCTGTTTCCATAGTGATAACATGAATGATGGTAGATAGTACAAGCTGCTGTTTCCATAGTGATAACATGAATGATGGTAGATAGTACAAGCTGCTGTTTCCATAGTGATAACATGAATGATGGTAGATAGTACAAGCTGCTGTTTCCATAGTGATAACATGAATGATGGTAGATAGTACAAGCTGCTGTTTCCATCGTGATAACATGAATGATGGTAGATAGTACAAGCTGCTGTTTCCATCGTGATAACATGAATGATGGTAGATAGTACAAGCTGCTGTTTCCATAGTGATAACATGAATGATGGTAGATAGTACAAGCTGCTGTTTCCATAGTGATAACATGAATGATGGTAGATAGTACAAGCTGCTGTTTCCATAGTGATAACATGAATGATGGTAGATAGTACCAGCTGCTGTTTCCATAGTGATAACATGAATGATGGTAGATAATACAAGCTGCTGTTTCCATAGTGATAACATGAATGATGGTAGATAATACAAGCTGCTGTTTCCATTGTGACAACATGAATGATGGTAGATAGTACAAGCTGCTGTTTCCATAGCGATAACATGAATGATGGTAGATAGTACAGGCTGCTGTTTCCATTGTGATAACATGAATGATGGTAGATAGTACCAGCTGCTGTTTCCATAGCGATAACATGAATGATGGTAGATAGTACCAGCTGCTGTTTCCATAGTGATAACATGAATGATGGTAGATAGTACCAGCTGCTGTTTCCATAGCGATAACATGAATGATGGTAGATAGTACCAGCTGCTGTTTCCATAGCGATAACATGAATGATGGTAGATAGTACAAGTTGCTGTTTCCACAGCGATAACATGAATGATGGTAGATAATACAAGCTGCTGTTTCCATAGTGATAACATGAATGATGGTAGATAATACAAGCTGCTGTTTCCATTGTGACAACATGAATGATGGTAGATAGTACAAGCTGCTGTTTCCATAGCGATAACAAGAATGATGGTAGATAGTACAGGCTGCTGTTTCCATTGTGATAACATGAATGATGGTAGATAGTACCAGCTGCTGTTTCCATAGCGATAACATGAATGATGGTAGATAGTACCAGCTGCTGTTTCCATAGCGATAACATGAATGATGGTAGATAGTACCAGCTGCTGTTTCCATAGCGATAACATGAATGATGGTAGATAGTACAAGCTGCTGTTTCTATAGCGATAACATGAATGATGGTAGATAGTACCAGCTGCTGTTTCCATAGTGATAACATGAATGATGGTAGATAGTACAAGCTGCTGTTTCCATAGTGATAACATGAATGATGGTAGATAGTACAAGCTGCTGTTTCCATAGTGATAACATGAATGATGGTAGATAGTACCAGCTGCTGTTTCCATAGTGATAACATGAATGATGGTAGATAATACAAGCTGCTGTTTCCATAGTGATAACATGAATGATGGTAGATAATACAAGCTGCTGTTTCCATAGTGATAACATGAATGATGGTAGATAGTACCAGCTGCTGTTTCCATAGTGATAACATGAATGATGGTAGATAATACAAGCTGCTGTTTCCATAGTGATAACATGAATGATGGTAGATAGTACCAGCTGCTGTTTCCACAGTGATAACATGAATGATGGTAGATAATACAAGCTGCTGTTTCCATAGTGATAACATGAATTATGGTAGATAATACAAGCTGCTGTTTCCATAGTGATAACATGAATGATGGTAGATAATACAAGCTGCTGTTTCCATAGTGATAACATGAATGATGGTAGATAGTACAAGCTGCTGTTTCCATAGTGATAACATGAATGATGGTAGATAATACAAGCTGCTGTTTCCATAGTGATAACATGAATGATGGTAGATAGTACAAGCTGCTGTTTCCATAGTGATAACATGAATGATGGTAGATAGTACAAGCTGCTGTTTCCATAGTGATAACATGAATGATGGTAGATAGTACAAGCTGCTGTTTCCATCGTGATAACATGAATGATGGTAGATAATACAAGCTGCTGTTTCCATAGTGATAACATAAATGATGGCAGATAGTACAAGCTGCTGTTTCCATAGTGATAACATAAATGATGGTAGATAGTACCAGCTGCTGTTTCCATAGCGATACCATGAATGATGGTAGATAGTACCAGCTGCTGTTTCCATAGCGATAACATGAATGATGGTAGATAATACCAGCTGCTGTTTCCATAGCGATAACATGAATGATGGTAGATAGTACAAGCTGCTGTTTCCATAGCGATAACATGAATGATGGTAGATAATACCAGCTGCTGTTTCCATAGCGATAACATGAATGATGGTAGATAATACCAGCTGCTGTTTCCATAGCGATAACATGAATGATGGTAGATAGTACAAGCTGCTGTTTCCATTGTGACAACATGAATGATGGTAGATAGTACAAGCTGCTGTTTCCATAGCGATAACATGAATGATGGTAGATAGTACAGGCTGCTGTTTCCATTGTGATAACATGAATGATGGTAGATAGTACCAGCTGCTGTTTCCATAGCGATAACATGAATGATGGTAGATAGTACCAGCTGCTGTTTCCATAGCGATAACATGAATGATGGTAGATAGTACCAGCTGCTGTTTCCATAGCGATAACATGAATGATGGTAGATAGTACCAGCTGCTGTTTCCATAGCGATAACATGAATGATGGTAGATAGTACAAGCTGCTGTTTCCATAGTGATAACATGAATGATGGTAGATAGTACCAGCTGCTGTTTCCATAGTGATAACATGAATGATGGTAGATAGTACAAGCTGCTGTTTCCATAGTGATAACATGAATGATGGTAGATAGTACCAGCTGCTGTTTCCATAGTGATAACATGAATGATGGTAGATAATACAAGCTGCTGTTTCCATAGTGATAACATGAATGATGGTAGATAATACAAGCTGCTGTTTCCATAGTGATAACATGAATGATGGTAGATAATACAAGCTGCTGTTTCCATAGTGATAACATGAATGATGGTAGATAATACAAGCTGCTGTTTCCATAGTGATAACATGAATGATGGCAGATAGTACAAGCTGCTGTTTCCATCGTGATAACATGAATGATGGTAGATAGTACAAGCTGCTGTTTCCATCGTGATAACATGAATGATGGTAGATAGTACAAGCTGCTGTTTCCATAGTGATAACATGAATGATGGTAGATAGTACAAGCTGCTGTTTCCATAGTGATAACATGAATGATGGTAGATAGTACAAGCTGCTGTTTCCATCGTGATAACATGAATGATGGTAGATAATACAAGCTGCTGTTTCCATAGTGATAACATAAATGATGGCAGATAGTACAAGCTGCTGTTTCCATAGTGATAACATAAATGATGGTAGATAGTACCAGCTGCTGTTTCCATAGCGATACCATGAATGATGGTAGATAGTACCAGCTGCTGTTTCCATAGCGATAACATGAATGATGGTAGATAATACCAGCTGCTGTTTCCATAGCGATAACATGAATGATGGTAGATAGTACAAGCTGCTGTTTCCATAGCGATAACATGAATGATGGTAGATAATACCAGCTGCTGTTTCCATAGCGATAACATGAATGATGGTAGATAATACCAGCTGCTGTTTCCATAGCGATAACATGAATGATGGTAGATAGTACAAGCTGCTGTTTCCATAGCGATAACATGAATGATGGTAGATAATACCAGCTGCTGTTTCCATAGCGATAACATGAATGATGGTAGATAGTACAAGCTGCTGTTTCCATAGCGATAACATGAATGATGGTAGATAATACCAGCTGCTGTTTCCATAGCGATAACATGAATGATGGTAGATAATACCAGCTGCTGTTTCCATAGCGATAACATGAATGATGGTAGATAGTACAAGCTGCTGTTTCCATAGCGATAACATGAATGATGGTAGATAATACCAGCTGCTGTTTCCATAGCGATAACATGAATGATGGTAGCTAATACCAGCTGCTGTTTCCATAGCGATAACATGAATGATGGTAGATAATACCAGCTGCTGTTTCCATCGTGATAACATGAATGATGGTAGATAGTACAAGCTGCTGTTTCCATAGCGATAACATGAATGATGGTAGATAATACCAGCTGCTGTTTCCATAGCGATAACATGAATGATGGTAGATAATACCAGCTGCTGTTTCCATAGTGATAACATGAATGATGGTAGATAATACCAGCTGCTGTTTCCATAGCGATAACATGAATGATGGTAGATAATACCAGCTGCTGTTTCCATAGCGATAACATGAATGATGGTAGATAATACCAGCTGCTGTTTCCATAGCGATACCATGAATGATGGTAGATAGTACAAGCTGCTGTTTCCATCGTGATAACATGAATGATGGTAGATAGTACAAGCTGCTGTTTCCATAGTGATAACATGAATGATGGTAGATAGTACAAGCTGCTGTTTCCATACTGATAACATGAATGATGGTAGATAGTACAAGCTGCTGTTTCCATAGTGATAACATGAATGATGGTAGATAGTACAAGCTGCTGTTTCCATAGTGATAACATGAATGATGGTAGATAGTACAAGCTGCTGTTTCCATCGTGATAACATGAATGATGGTAGATAGTACAAGCTGCTGTTTCCATCGTGATAACATGAATGATGGTAGATAGTACAAGCTGCTGTTTCCATAGTGATAACATGAATGATGGTAGATAGTACAAGCTGCTGTTTCCATAGTGATAACATGAATGATGGTAGATAGTACAAGCTGCTGTTTCCATAGTGATAACATGAATGATGGTAGATAGTACCAGCTGCTGTTTCCATAGTGATAACATGAATGATGGTAGATAATACAAGCTGCTGTTTCCATAGTGATAACATGAATGATGGTAGATAATACAAGCTGCTGTTTCCCTTGTGACAACATGAATGATGGTAGATAGTACAAGCTGCTGTTTCCATAGCGATAACATGAATGATGGTAGATAGTACAGGCTGCTGTTTCCATTGTGATAACATGAATGATGGTAGATAGTACCAGCTGCTGTTTCCATAGCGATAACATGAATGATGGTAGATAGTACCAGCTGCTGTTTCCATAGTGATAACATGAATGATGGTAGATAGTACCAGCTGCTGTTTCCCTAGCGATAACATGAATGATGGTAGATAGTACCAGCTGCTGTTTCCATAGCGATAACATGAATGATGGTAGATAGTACCAGCTGCTGTTTCCATAGCGATAACATGAATGATGGTAGATAGTACAAGCTGCTGTTTCCATAGTGATAACATGAATGATGGTAGATAGTACAAGCTGCTGTTTCCATAGTGATAACATGAATGATGGTAGATAGTACAAGCTGCTGTTTCCATAGTGATAACATGAATGATGGTAGATAGTACAAGCTGCTGTTTCCATCGTGATAACATGAATGATGGTAGATAATACAAGCTGCTGTTTCCATAGTGATAACATAAATGATGGCAGATAGTACAAGCTGCTGTTTCCATAGTGATAACATAAATGATGGTAGATAGTACCAGCTGCTGTTTCCATAGCGATACCATGAATGATGGTAGATAGTACCAGCTGCTGTTTCCATAGCGATAACATGAATGATGGTAGATAATACCAGCTGCTGTTTCCATAGCGATAACATGAATGATGGTAGATAGTACAAGCTGCTGTTTCCATAGCGATAACATGAATGATGGTAGATAATACCAGCTGCTGTTTCCATAGCGATAACATGAATGATGGTAGATAATACCAGCTGCTGTTTCCATAGCGATAACATGAATGATGGTAGATAGTACAAGCTGCTGTTTCCATAGCGATAACATGAATGATGGTAGATAATACCAGCTGCTGTTTCCATAGCGATAACATGAATGATGGTAGATAGTACAAGCTGCTGTTTCCATAGCGATAACATGAATGATGGTAGATAATACCAGCTGCTGTTTCCATAGCGATAACATGAATGATGGTAGATAATACCAGCTGCTGTTTCCATAGCGATAACATGAATGATGGTAGATAGTACAAGCTGCTGTTTCCATAGCGATAACATGAATGATGGTAGATAATACCAGCTGCTGTTTCCATAGCGATAACATGAATGATGGTAGATAATACCAGCTGCTGTTTCCATAGCGATAACATGAATGATGGTAGATAATACCAGCTGCTGTTTCCATCGTGATAACATGAATGATGGCAGATAGTACAAGCTGCTGTTTCCATAGTGATAACATGAATGATGGTAGATAGTACAAGCTGCTGTTTCCATCGTGATAACATGAATGATGGTAGATAGTACAAGCTGCTGTTTCCATAGTGATAACATGAATGATGGTAGATAGTACAAGCTGCTGTTTCCATAGTGATAACATGAATGATGGTAGATAGTACAAGCTGCTGTTTCCATAGTGATAACATGAATGATGGTAGATAGTACAAGCTGCTGTTTCCATAGTGATAACATGAATGATGGTAGATAGTACAAGCTGCTGTTTCCATCGTGATAACATGAATGATGGTAGATAGTACAAGCTGCTGTTTCCATCGTGATAACATGAATGATGGTAGATAGTACAAGCTGCTGTTTCCATAGTGATAACATGAATGATGGTAGATAGTACAAGCTGCTGTTTCCATAGTGATAACATGAATGATGGTAGATAGTACAAGCTGCTGTTTCCATAGTGATAACATGAATGATGGTAGATAGTACCAGCTGCTGTTTCCATAGTGATAACATGAATGATGGTAGATAATACAAGCTGCTGTTTCCATAGTGATAACATGAATGATGGTAGATAATACAAGCTGCTGTTTCCATTGTGACAACATGAATGATGGTAGATAGTACAAGCTGCTGTTTCCATAGCGATAACATGAATGATGGTAGATAGTACAGGCTGCTGTTTCCATTGTGATAACATGAATGATGGTAGATAGTACCAGCTGCTGTTTCCATAGCGATAACATGAATGATGGTAGATAGTACCAGCTGCTGTTTCCATAGTGATAACATGAATGATGGTAGATAGTACCAGCTGCTCTTTCCATAGCGATAACATGAATGATGGTAGATAGTACCAGCTGCTGTTTCCATAGCGATAACATGAATGATGGTAGATAGTACCAGCTGCTGTTTCCATAGCGATAACATGAATGATGGTAGATAGTACAAGCTGCTGTTTCCACAGCGATAACATGAATGATGGTAGATAATACAAGCTGCTGTTTCCATAGTGATAACATGAATGATGGTAGATAATACAAGCTGCTGTTTCCATTGTGACAACATGAATGATGGTAGATAGTACAAGCTGCTGTTTCCATAGCGATAACAAGAATGATGGTAGATAGTACAGGCTGCTGTTTCCATTGTGATAACATGAATGATGGTAGATAGTACCAGCTGCTGTTTCCATAGCGATAACATGAATGATGGTAGATAGTACCAGCTGCTGTTTCCATAGCGATAACATGAATGATGGTAGATAGTACCAGCTGCTGTTTCCATAGCGATAACATGAATGATGGTAGATAGTACAAGCTGCTGTTTCCATAGTGATAACATGAATGATGGTAGATAGTACCAGCTGCTGTTTCCATAGTGATAACATGAATGATGGTAGATAGTACAAGCTGCTGTTTCCATAGTGATAACATGAATGATGGTAGATAGTACAAGCTGCTGTTTCCATAGTGATAACATGAATGATGGTAGATAGTACCAGCTGCTGTTTCCATAGTGATAACATGAATGATGGTAGATAATACAAGCTGCTGTTTCCATAGTGATAACATGAATGATGGTAGATAATACAAGCTGCTGTTTCCATAGTGATAACATGAATGATGGTAGATAGTACCAGCTGCTGTTTCCATAGTGATAACATGAATGATGGTAGATAATACAAGCTGCTGTTTCCATAGTGATAACATGAATGATGGTAGATAGTACCAGCTGCTGTTTCCACAGTGATAACATGAATGATGGTAGATAATACAAGCTGCTGTTTCCATAGTGATAACATGAATGATGGTAGATAATACAAGCTGCTGTTTCCATAGTGATAACATGAATGATGGTAGATAATACAAGCTGCTGTTTCCATAGTGATAACATGAATGATGGTAGATAGTACAAGCTGCTGTTTCCATAGTGATAACATGAATGATGGTAGATAATACAAGCTGCTGTTTCCATAGTGATAACATGAATGATGGTAGATAGTACAAGCTGCTGTTTCCACAGTGATAACATGAATGATGGTAGATAATACAAGCTGCTGTTTCCATAGTGATAACATGAATGATGGTAGATAGTACAAGCTGCTGTTTCCATAGTGATAACATGAATGATGGTAGATAGTACCAGCTGCTGTTTCCATAGTGATAACATGAATGATGGTAGATAGTACCAGCTGCTGTTTCCATAGGATAACATGAATGATGGTAGATAATACAGGATGCTGTTTCCATAGCGATACCATGAATGATGGTAGATAGTACCAGCTGCTGTTTCCATAGTGATAACATGAATGATGGTAGATAGTACAGGCTGCTGTTTCCATTGTGATAACATGAATGATGGTAGATAGTACCAGCTGCTGTTTCCATAGCGATAACATGAATGATGGTAGATAGTACAAGCTGCTGTTTCCATAGTGATAACATGAATGATGGTAGATAATACAAGTTGCTGTTTCCATAGTGATGACATGAATGATGGTAGATAATACAAGCTGCTGTTTCCATTGTGACAACATGAATGATGGTAGATAGTACAAGCTGCTGTTTCCATAGCGATAACATGAATGATGGGAGATAGTACCAGCTGCTGTTTCCATAGCGATAACATGAATGATGGTAGATAGTACAAGCTGCTGTTTCCATAGCGATAACATGAATGATGGTAGATAGTACCAGCTGCTGTTTCCATTGTGACAACATGAATGATGGTAGATAGTACAAGCTGCTGTTTCCATAGCGATAACATGAATGATGGTAGATAGTACCAGCTGCTGTTTCCATAGCGATAACATGAATGATGGTAGATAGTACCAGCTGCTGTTTCCATAGTGATAACATGAATGATGGTAGATAGTACAAGCTGCTGTTTCCACAGCGATAACATGAATGATGGTAGATAATACAAGCTGCTGTTTCCATAGTGATAACATGAATGATGGTAGATAGTACCAGCTGCTGTTTCCATAGCGATAACATGAATGATGGTAGATAGTACCAGCTGCTGTTTCCATAGCGATAACATGAATGATGGTAGATAGTACCAGCTGCTGTTTCCATAGCGATAACATGAATGATGGTAGATAGTACAAGCTGCTGTTTCCACAGCGATAACATGAATGATGGTAGATAGTACAGGCTGCTGTTTCCATTGTGATAACATGAATGATGGTAGATAGTACCAGCTGCTGTTTCCATAGCGATAACATGAATGATGGCAGATAGTACCAGCTGCTGTTTCCATAGCGATAACATGAATGATGGTAGATAATACCAGCTGCTGTTTCCATCGTGATAACATGAATGATGGTAGATAGTACAAGCTGCTGTTTCCATCGTGATAACATGAATGATGGTAGATAATACCAGCTGCTGTTTCCATAGCGATAACATGAATGATGGTAGATAATACAAGCTGCTGTTTCCATAGTGATAACATAAATGATGGCAGATAGTACAAGCTGCTGTTTCCATAGTGATAACATAAATGATGGTAGATAGTACCAGCTGCTGTTTCCATAGCGATACCATGAATGATGGTAGATAGTACCAGCTGCTGTTTCCATAGCGATAACATGAATGATGGTAGATAATACCAGCTGCTGTTTCCATAGCGATAACATGAATGATGGTAGAGAGTACAAGCTGCTGTTTCCATAGCGATAACATGAATGATGGTAGATAATACAAGCTGCTGTTTCCATAGTGATAACATGAATGATGGTAGATAATACAAGCTGCTGTTTCCATTGTGACAACATGAATGATGGTAGATAGTACAAGCTGCTGTTTCCATAGCGATAACATGAATGATGGTAGATAGTACAGGCTGCTGTTTCCATTGTGATAACATGAATGATGGTAGATAGTACCAGCTGCTGTTTCCATAGCGATAACATGAATGATGGTAGATAGTACCAGCTGCTGTTTCCATAGCGATAACATGAATGATGGTAGATAGTACCAGCTGCTGTTTCCATAGCGATAACATGAATGATGGTAGATAGTACAAGCTGCTGTTTCCATAGTGATAACATGAATGATGGTAGATAGTACCAGCTGCTGTTTCCATAGTGATAACATGAATGATGGTAGATAGTACAAGCTGCTGTTTCCATCGTGATAACATGAATGATGGTAGATAGTACAGGCTGCTGTTTCCATTGTGATAACATGAATGATGGTAGATAGTACCAGCTGCTGTTTCCATAGCGATAACATGAATGATGGCAGATAGTACCAGCTGCTGTTTCCATAGCGATAACATGAATGATGGTAGATAGTACCAGCTGCTGTTTCCATAGCGATAACATGAATGATGGTAGATAGTACAAGCTGCTGTTTCCATAGTGATAACATGAATGATGGTAGATAGTACCAGCTGCTGTTTCCATAGTGATAACATGAATGATGGTAGATAGTACAAGCTGCTGTTTCCATAGTGATAACATGAATGATGGTAGATAGTACAAGCTGCTGTTTCCATAGTGATAACATGAATGATGGTAGATAGTACCAGCTGCTGTTTCCATAGTGATAACATGAATGATGGTAGATAATACAAGCTGCTGTTTCCATAGTGATAACATGAATGATGGTAGATAATACAAGCTGCTGTTTCCATAGTGATAACATGAATGATGGTAGATAGTACCAGCTGCTGTTTCCATAGTGATAACATGAATGATGGTAGATAATACAAGCTGCTGTTTCCATAGTGATAACATGAATGATGGCAGATAGTACAAGCTGCTGTTTCCATCGTGATAACATGAATGATGGTAGATAGTACAAGCTGCTGTTTCCATAGTGATAACATGAATGATGGTAGATAGTACAAGCTGCTGTTTCCATAGTGATAACATGAATGATGGTAGATAGTACAAGCTGCTGTTTCCATCGTGATAACATGAATGATGGTAGATAATACAAGCTGCTGTTTCCATAGTGATAACATAAATGATGGCAGATAGTACAAGCTGCTGTTTCCATAGTGATAACATAAATGATGGTAGATAGTACCAGCTGCTGTTTCCATAGCGATACCATGAATGATGGTAGATAGTACCAGCTGCTGTTTCCATAGCGATAACATGAATGATGGTAGATAATACCAGCTGCTGTTTCCATAGCGATAACATGAATGATGGTAGAGAGTACAAGCTGCTGTTTCCATCGCGATAACATGAATGATGGTAGATAATACCAGCTGCTGTTTCCATAGCGATAACATGAATGATGGTAGATAATACCAGCTGCTGTTTCCATAGCGATAACATGAATGATGGTAGATAGTACAAGCTGCTGTTTCCATAGCGATAACATGAATGATGGTAGATAATACCAGCTGCTGTTTCCATAGCGATAACATGAATGATGGTAGATAGTACAAGCTGCTGTTTCCATAGCGATAACATGAATGATGGTAGATAATACCAGCTGCTGTTTCCATAGCGATAACATGAATGATGGTAGATAATACCAGCTGCTGTTTCCATAGCGATAACATGAATGATGGTAGATAGTACAAGCTGCTGTTTCCATAGCGATAACATGAATGATGGTAGATAATACCAGCTGCTGTTTCCATAGCGATAACAAGAATGATGGTAGATAATACCAGCTGCTGTTTCCATAGCGATAACATGAATGATGGTAGATAATACCAGCTGCTGTTTCCATCGTGATAACATGAATGATGGTAGATAGTACAAGCTGCTGTTTCCATAGCGATAACATGAATGATGGTAGATAATACCAGCTGCTGTTTCCATAGCGATAACATGAATGATGGTAGATAATACCAGCTGCTGTTTCCATAGCGATAACATGAATGATGGTAGATAATACCAGCTGCTGTTTCCATAGCGATAACATGAATGATGGTAGATAATACCAGCTGCTGTTTCCATAGCGATAACATGAATGATGGTAGATAATACCAGCTGCTGTTTCCATAGCGATACCATGAATGATGGTAGATAGTACAAGCTGCTGTTTCCATCGTGATAACATGAATGATGGTAGATAGTACAAGCTGCTGTTTCCATAGTGATAACATGAATGATGGTAGATAGTACAAGCTGCTGTTTCCATAGTGATAACATGAATGATGGTAGATAGTACAAGCTGCTGTTTCCATAGTGATAACATGAATGATGGTAGATAGTACAAGCTGCTGTTTCCATAGTGATAACATGAATGATGGTAGATAGTACAAGCTGCTGTTTCCATCGTGATAACATGAATGATGGTAGATAGTACAAGCTGCTGTTTCCATAGTGATAACATGAATGATGGTAGATAGTACAAGCTGCTGTTTCCATAGTGATAACATGAATGATGGTAGATAGTACAAGCTGCTGTTTCCATAGTGATAACATGAATGATGGTAGATAGTACCAGCTGCTGTTTCCATAGTGATAACATGAATGATGGTAGATAATACAAGCTGCTGTTTCCATCGTGATAACATGAATGATGGTAGATAATACAAGCTGCTGTTTCCCTTGTGACAACATGAATGATGGTAGATAGTACAAGCTGCTGTTTCCATAGCGATAACATGAATGATGGTAGATAGTACAGGCTGCTGTTTCCATTGTGATAACATGAATGATGGTAGATAGTACCAGCTGCTGTTTCCATAGCGATAACATGAATGATGGTAGATAGTACCAGCTGCTGTTTCCATAGTGATAACATGAATGATGGTAGATAGTACCAGCTGCTGTTTCCATAGCGATAACATGAATGATGGTAGATAGTACCAGCTGCTGTTTCCATAGCGATAACATGAATGATGGTAGATAGTACCAGCTGCTGTTTCCATAGCGATAACATGAATGATGGTAGATAGTACAAGCTGCTGTTTCCACAGCGATAACATGAATGATGGTAGATAATACAAGCTGCTGTTTCCATAGTGATAACATGAATGATGGTAGATAATACAAGCTGCTGTTTCCATTGTGACAACATGAATGATGGTAGATAGTACAAGCTGCTGTTTCCATAGCGATAACATGAATGATGGTAGATAGTACAGGCTGCTGTTTCCATTGTGATAACATGAATGATGGTAGATAGTACCAGCTGCTGTTTCCATAGCGATAACATGAATGATGGTAGATAGTACCAGCTGCTGTTTCCATAGCGATAACATGAATGATGGTAGATAGTACCAGCTGCTGTTTCCATAGCGATAACATGAATGATGGTAGATAGTACAAGCTGCTGTTTCCATAGTGATAACATGAATGATGGTAGATAGTACCAGCTGCTGTTTCCATAGTGATAACATGAATGATGGTAGATAGTACAAGCTGCTGTTTCCATAGTGATAACATGAATGATGGTAGATAGTACAAGCTGCTGTTTCCATAGTGATAACATGAATGATGGTAGATAGTACCAGCTGCTGTTTCCATAGTGATAACATGAATGATGGTAGATAATACAAGCTGCTGTTTCCATAGTGATAACATGAATGATGGTAGATAATACAAGCTGCTGTTTCCATAGTGATAACATGAATGATGGTAGATAGTACCAGCTGCTGTTTCCATAGTGATAACATGAATGATGGTAGATAATACAAGCTGCTGTTTCCATAGTGATAACATGAATGATGGTAGATAGTACCAGCTGCTGTTTCCACAGTGATAACATGAATGATGGTAGATAATACAAGCTGCTGTTTCCATAGTGATAACATGAATGATGGTAGATAATACAAGCTGCTGTTTCCATAGTGATAACATGAATGATGGTAGATAATACAAGCTGCTGTTTCCATAGTGATAACATGAATGATGGTAGATAGTACAAGCTGCTGTTTCCATAGTGATAACATGAATGATGGTAGATAATACAAGCTGCTGTTTCCATAGTGATAACATGAATGATGGTAGATAGTACAAGCTGCTGTTTCCACAGTGATAACATGAATGATGGTAGATAATACAAGCTGCTGTTTCCATAGTGATAACATGAATGATGGTAGATAGTACAAGCTGCTGTTTCCATAGTGATAACATGAATGATGGTAGATAGTACCAGCTGCTGTTTCCATAGTGATAACATGAATGATGGTAGATAGTACAAGCTGCTGTTTCCATAGCGATAACATGAATGATGGTAGATAATACCAGCTGCTGTTTCCATAGCGATAACATGAATGATGGTAGATAATACCAGCTGCTGTTTCCATAGCGATAACATGAATGATGGTAGATAGTACAAGCTGCTGTTTCCATAGCGATAACATGAATGATGGTAGATAATACCAGCTGCTGTTTCCATAGCGATAACATGAATGATGGTAGATAATACCAGCTGCTGTTTCCATAGCGATAACATGAATGATGGTAGATAATACCAGCTGCTGTTTCCATCGTGATAACATGAATGATGGTAGATAGTACAAGCTGCTGTTTCCATAGCGATAACATGAATGATGGTAGATAATACCAGCTGCTGTTTCCATAGCGATAACATGAATGATGGTAGATAATACCAGCTGCTGTTTCCATAGCGATAACATGAATGATGGTAGATAATACCAGCTGCTGTTTCCATAGCGATAACATGAATGATGGTAGATAATACCAGCTGCTGTTTCCATAGCGATAACATGAATGATGGTAGATAATACCAGCTGCTGTTTCCATAGCGATACCATGAATGATGGTAGATAGTACAAGCTGCTGTTTCCATCGTGATAACATGAATGATGGTAGATAGTACAAGCTGCTGTTTCCATAGTGATAACATGAATGATGGTAGATAGTACAAGCTGCTGTTTCCATACTGATAACATGAATGATGGTAGATAGTACAAGCTGCTGTTTCCATAGTGATAACATGAATGATGGTAGATAGTACAAGCTGCTGTTTCCATAGTGATAACATGAATGATGGTAGATAGTACAAGCTGCTGTTTCCATCGTGATAACATGAATGATGGTAGATAGTACAAGCTGCTGTTTCCATCGTGATAACATGAATGATGGTAGATAGTACAAGCTGCTGTTTCCATAGTGATAACATGAATGATGGTAGATAGTACAAGCTGCTGTTTCCATAGTGATAACATGAATGATGGTAGATAGTACAAGCTGCTGTTTCCATAGTGATAACATGAATGATGGTAGATAGTACCAGCTGCTGTTTCCATAGTGATAACATGAATGATGGTAGATAATACAAGCTGCTGTTTCCATAGTGATAACATGAATGATGGTAGATAATACAAGCTGCTGTTTCCCTTGTGACAACATGAATGATGGTAGATAGTACAAGCTGCTGTTTCCATAGCGATAACATGAATGATGGTAGATAGTACAGGCTGCTGTTTCCATTGTGATAACATGAATGATGGTAGATAGTACCAGCTGCTGTTTCCATAGCGATAACATGAATGATGGTAGATAGTACCAGCTGCTGTTTCCATAGTGATAACATGAATGATGGTAGATAGTACCAGCTGCTGTTTCCATAGCGATAACATGAATGATGGTAGATAGTACCAGCTGCTGTTTCCATAGCGATAACATGAATGATGGTAGATAGTACCAGCTGCTGTTTCCATAGCGATAACATGAATGATGGTAGATAGTACAAGCTGCTGTTTCCATAGTGATAACATGAATGATGGTAGATAGTACAAGCTGCTGTTTCCATAGTGATAACATGAATGATGGTAGATAGTACAAGCTGCTGTTTCCATAGTGATAACATGAATGATGGTAGATAGTACAAGCTGCTGTTTCCATCGTGATAACATGAATGATGGTAGATAATACAAGCTGCTGTTTCCATAGTGATAACATAAATGATGGCAGATAGTACAAGCTGCTGTTTCCATAGTGATAACATAAATGATGGTAGATAGTACCAGCTGCTGTTTCCATAGCGATACCATGAATGATGGTAGATAGTACCAGCTGCTGTTTCCATAGCGATAACATGAATGATGGTAGATAATACCAGCTGCTGTTTCCATAGCGATAACATGAATGATGGTAGATAGTACAAGCTGCTGTTTCCATAGCGATAACATGAATGATGGTAGATAATACCAGCTGCTGTTTCCATAGCGATAACATGAATGATGGTAGATAATACCAGCTGCTGTTTCCATAGCGATAACATGAATGATGGTAGATAGTACAAGCTGCTGTTTCCATAGCGATAACATGAATGATGGTAGATAATACCAGCTGCTGTTTCCATAGCGATAACATGAATGATGGTAGATAGTACAAGCTGCTGTTTCCATAGCGATAACATGAATGATGGTAGATAATACCAGCTGCTGTTTCCATAGCGATAACATGAATGATGGTAGATAATACCAGCTGCTGTTTCCATAGCGATAACATGAATGATGGTAGATAGTACAAGCTGCTGTTTCCATAGCGATAACATGAATGATGGTAGATAATACCAGCTGCTGTTTCCATAGCGATAACATGAATGATGGTAGATAATACCAGCTGCTGTTTCCATAGCGATAACATGAATGATGGTAGATAATACCAGCTGCTGTTTCCATCGTGATAACATGAATGATGGCAGATAGTACAAGCTGCTGTTTCCATAGTGATAACATGAATGATGGTAGATAGTACAAGCTGCTGTTTCCATCGTGATAACATGAATGATGGTAGATAGTACAAGCTGCTGTTTCCATAGTGATAACATGAATGATGGTAGATAGTACAAGCTGCTGTTTCCATAGTGATAACATGAATGATGGTAGATAGTACAAGCTGCTGTTTCCATAGTGATAACATGAATGATGGTAGATAGTACAAGCTGCTGTTTCCATAGTGATAACATGAATGATGGTAGATAGTACAAGCTGCTGTTTCCATCGTGATAACATGAATGATGGTAGATAGTACAAGCTGCTGTTTCCATCGTGATAACATGAATGATGGTAGATAGTACAAGCTGCTGTTTCCATAGTGATAACATGAATGATGGTAGATAGTACAAGCTGCTGTTTCCATAGTGATAACATGAATGATGGTAGATAGTACAAGCTGCTGTTTCCATAGTGATAACATGAATGATGGTAGATAGTACCAGCTGCTGTTTCCATAGTGATAACATGAATGATGGTAGATAATACAAGTTGCTGTTTCCATAGTGATAACATGAATGATGGTAGATAATACAAGCTGCTGTTTCCATTGTGACAACATGAATGATGGTAGATAGTACAAGCTGCTGTTTCCATAGCGATAACATGAATGATGGTAGATAGTACAGGCTGCTGTTTCCATTGTGATAACATGAATGATGGTAGATAGTACCAGCTGCTGTTTCCATAGCGATAACATGAATGATGGTAGATAGTACCAGCTGCTGTTTCCATAGTGATAACATGAATGATGGTAGATAGTACCAGCTGCTCTTTCCATAGCGATAACATGAATGATGGTAGATAGTACCAGCTGCTGTTTCCATAGCGATAACATGAATGATGGTAGATAGTACCAGCTGCTGTTTCCATAGCGATAACATGAATGATGGTAGATAGTACAAGCTGCTGTTTCCACAGCGATAACATGAATGATGGTAGATAATACAAGCTGCTGTTTCCATAGTGATAACATGAATGATGGTAGATAATACAAGCTGCTGTTTCCATTGTGACAACATGAATGATGGTAGATAGTACAAGCTGCTGTTTCCATAGCGATAACAAGAATGATGGTAGATAGTACAGGCTGCTGTTTCCATTGTGATAACATGAATGATGGTAGATAGTACCAGCTGCTGTTTCCATAGCGATAACATGAATGATGGTAGATAGTACCAGCTGCTGTTTCCATAGCGATAACATGAATGATGGTAGATAGTACCAGCTGCTGTTTCCATAGCGATAACATGAATGATGGTAGATAGTACAAGCTGCTGTTTCCATAGTGATAACATGAATGATGGTAGATAGTACCAGCTGCTGTTTCCATAGTGATAACATGAATGATGGTAGATAGTACAAGCTGCTGTTTCCATAGTGATAACATGAATGATGGTAGATAGTACAAGCTGCTGTTTCCATAGTGATAACATGAATGATGGTAGATAGTACCAGCTGCTGTTTCCATAGTGATAACATGAATGATGGTAGATAATACAAGCTGCTGTTTCCATAGTGATAACATGAATGATGGTAGATAATACAAGCTGCTGTTTCCATAGTGATAACATGAATGATGGTAGATAGTACCAGCTGCTGTTTCCATAGTGATAACATGAATGATGGTAGATAATACAAGCTGCTGTTTCCATAGTGATAACATGAATGATGGTAGATAGTACCAGCTGCTGTTTCCACAGTGATAACATGAATGATGGTAGATAATACAAGCTGCTGTTTCCATAGTGATAACATGAATGATGGTAGATAATACAAGCTGCTGTTTCCATAGTGATAACATGAATGATGGTAGATAATACAAGCTGCTGTTTCCATAGTGATAACATGAATGATGGTAGATAGTACAAGCTGCTGTTTCCATAGTGATAACATGAATGATGGTAGATAATACAAGCTGCTGTTTCCATAGTGATAACATGAATGATGGTAGATAGTACAAGCTGCTGTTTCCACAGTGATAACATGAATGATGGTAGATAATACAAGCTGCTGTTTCCATAGTGATAACATGAATGATGGTAGATAGTACAAGCTGCTGTTTCCATAGTGATAACATGAATGATGGTAGATAGTACCAGCTGCTGTTTCCATAGTGATAACATGAATGATGGTAGATAGTACCAGCTGCTGTTTCCATAGGATAACATGAATGATGGTAGATAATACAGGATGCTGTTTCCATAGCGATACCATGAATGATGGTAGATAGTACCAGCTGCTGTTTCCATAGTGATAACATGAATGATGGTAGATAGTACAGGCTGCTGTTTCCATTGTGATAACATGAATGATGGTAGATAGTACCAGCTGCTGTTTCCATAGCGATAACATGAATGATGGTAGATAGTACAAGCTGCTGTTTCCATAGTGATAACATGAATGATGGTAGATAATACAAGCTGCTGTTTCCATAGTGATAACATGAATGATGGTAGATAATACAAGCTGCTGTTTCCATAGCGATAACATGAATGATGGTAGATAGTACCAGCTGCTGTTTCCATAGCGATAACATGAATGATGGTAGATAATACAAGCTGCTGTTTCCATAGTGATAACATGAATGATGGTAGATAATACAAGCTGCTGTTTCCATAGTGATAACATGAATGATGGTAGATAATACAAGCTGCTGTTTCCATTGTGACAACATGAATGATAGTAGATAGTACAAGCTGCTGTTTCCATAGCGATAACATGAATGATGGGAGATAGTACCAGCTGCTGTTTCCATAGCGATAACATGAATGATGGTAGATAGTACAAGCTGCTGTTTCCATAGCGATAACATGAATGATGGTAGATAGTACCAGCTGCTGTTTCCATTGTGACAACATGAATGATGGTAGATAGTACAAGCTGCTGTTTCCATAGCGATAACATGAATGATGGTAGATAGTACCAGCTGCTGTTTCCATAGCGATAACATGAATGATGGTAGATAGTACCAGCTGCTGTTTCCATAGTGATAACATGAATGATGGTAGATAGTACAAGCTGCTGTTTCCACAGCGATAACATGAATGATGGTAGATAATACAAGCTGCTGTTTCCATAGTGATAACATGAATGATGGTAGATAGTACCAGCTGCTGTTTCCATAGCGATAACATGAATGATGGTAGATAGTACCAGCTGCTGTTTCCATAGCGATAACATGAATGATGGTAGATAGTACCAGCTGCTGTTTCCATAGCGATAACATGAATGATGGTAGATAGTACAAGCTGCTGTTTCCACAGCGATAACATGAATGATGGTAGATAGTACAGGCTGCTGTTTCCATTGTGATAACATGAATGATGGTAGATAGTACCAGCTGCTGTTTCCATAGCGATAACATGAATTATGGTAGATAGTACCAGCTGCTGTTTCCATAGTGATAACATGAATGATGGTAGATAGTACCAGCTGCTGTTTCCATAGCGATAACATGAATGATGGTAGATAGTACCAGCTGCTGTTTCCATAGCGATAACATGAATGATGGTAGATAGTACCAGCTGCTGTTTCCATAGCGATAACATGAATGATGGTAGATAGTACAAGCTGCTGTTTCCACAGCGATAACATGAATGATGGTAGATAATACAAGCTGCTGTTTCCATTGTGACAACATGAATGATGGTAGATAGTACAAGCTGCTGTTTCCATAGCGATAACATGAATGATGGTAGATAGTACAGGCTGCTGTTTCCATTGTGATAACATGAATGATGGTAGATAGTACCAGCTGCTGTTTCCATAGCGATAACATGAATGATGGCAGATAGTACCAGCTGCTGTTTCCATAGCGATAACATGAATGATGGTAGATAGTACCAGCTGCTGTTTCCATAGCGATAACATGAATGATGGTAGATAGTACAAGCTGCTGTTTCCATAGTGATAACATGAATGATGGTAGATAGTACCAGCTGCTGTTTCCATAGTGATAACATGAATGATGGTAGATAGTACAAGCTGCTGTTTCCATAGTGATAACATGAATGATGGTAGATAGTACAAGCTGCTGTTTCCATAGTGATAACATGAATGATGGTAGATAGTACCAGCTGCTGTTTCCATAGTGATAACATGAATGATGGTAGATAATACAAGCTGCTGTTTCCATAGTGATAACATGAATGATGGTAGATAATACAAGCTGCTGTTTCCATAGTGATAACATGAATGATGGTAGATAGTACCAGCTGCTGTTTCCATAGTGATAACATGAATGATGGTAGATAATACAAGCTGCTGTTTCCATAGTGATAACATGAATGATGGCAGATAGTACAAGCTGCTGTTTCCATCGTGATAACATGAATGATGGTAGATAGTACCAGCTGCTGTTTCCATAGCGATAACATGAATGATGGTAGATAGTACAAGCTGCTGTTTCCATAGTGATAACATGAATGATGGTAGATAGTACCAGCTGCTGTTTCCATAGTGATAACATGAATGATGGTAGATAGTACAAGCTGCTGTTTCCATAGTGATAACATGAATGATGGTAGATAGTACAAGCTGCTGTTTCCATAGTGATAACATGAATGATGGTAGATAGTACCAGCTGCTGTTTCCATAGTGATAACATGAATGATGGTAGATAATACAAGCTGCTGTTTCCATAGTGATAACATGAATGATGGTAGATAATACAAGCTGCTGTTTCCATAGTGATAACATGAATGATGGTAGATAATACAAGCTGCTGTTTCCATAGTGATAACATGAATGATGGTAGATAGTACCAGCTGCTGTTTCCATAGTGATAACATGAATGATGGTAGATAATACAAGCTGCTGTTTCCATAGTGATAACATGAATGATGGCAGATAGTACAAGCTGCTGTTTCCATCGTGATAACATGAATGATGGTAGATAGTACAAGCTGCTGTTTCCATAGTGATAACATGAATGATGGTAGATAGTACAAGCTGCTGTTTCCATAGTGATAACATGAATGATGGTAGATAGTACAAGCTGCTGTTTCCATCGTGATAACATGAATGATGGTAAATAATACAAGCTGCTGTTTCCATAGTGATAACATAAATGATGGCAGATAGTACAAGCTGCTGTTTCCATAGTGATAACATAAATGATGGTAGATAGTACCAGCTGCTGTTTCCATAGCGATACCATGAATGATGGTAGATAGTACCAGCTGCTGTTTCCATAGCGATAACATGAATGATGGTAGATAATACCAGCTGCTGTTTCCATAGCGATAACATGAATGATGGTAGAGAGTACAAGCTGCTGTTTCCATAGCGATAACATGAATGATGGTAGATAATACCAGCTGCTGTTTCCATAGCGATAACATGAATGATGGTAGATAATACCAGCTGCTGTTTCCATAGCGATAACATGAATGATGGTAGATAGTACAAGCTGCTGTTTCCATAGCGATAACATGAATGATGGTAGATAATACCAGCTGCTGTTTCCATAGCGATAACATGAATGATGGTAGATAGTACAAGCTGCTGTTTCCATAGCGATAACATGAATGATGGTAGATAATACCAGCTGCTGTTTCCATAGCGATAACATGAATGATGGTAGATAATACCAGCTGCTGTTTCCATAGCGATAACATGAATGATGGTAGATAGTACAAGCTGCTGTTTCCATAGCGATAACATGAATGATGGTAGATAATACCAGCTGCTGTTTCCATAGCGATAACAAGAATGATGGTAGATAATACCAGCTGCTGTTTCCATAGCGATAACATGAATGATGGTAGATAATACCAGCTGCTGTTTCCATCGTGATAACATGAATGATGGTAGATAGTACAAGCTGCTGTTTCCATAGCGATAACATGAATGATGGTAGATAATACCAGCTGCTGTTTCCATAGCGATAACATGAATGATGGTAGATAATACCAGCTGCTGTTTCCATAGCGATAACATGAATGATGGTAGATAATACCAGCTGCTGTTTCCATAGCGATAACATGAATGATGGTAGATAATACCAGCTGCTGTTTCCATAGCGATAACATGAATGATGGTAGATAATACCAGCTGCTGTTTCCATAGCGATACCATGAATGATGGTAGATAGTACAAGCTGCTGTTTCCATCGTGATAACATGAATGATGGTAGATAGTACAAGCTGCTGTTTCCATAGTGATAACATGAATGATGGTAGATAGTACAAGCTGCTGTTTCCATAGTGATAACATGAATGATGGTAGATAGTACAAGCTGCTGTTTCCATAGTGATAACATGAATGATGGTAGATAGTACAAGCTGCTGTTTCCATAGTGATAACATGAATGATGGTAGATAGTACAAGCTGCTGTTTCCATAGTGATAACATGAATGATGGTAGATAGTACAAGCTGCTGTTTCCATCGTGATAACATGAATGATGGTAGATAGTACAAGCTGCTGTTTCCATAGTGATAACATGAATGATGGTAGATAGTACAAGCTGCTGTTTCCATAGTGATAACATGAATGATGGTAGATAGTACAAGCTGCTGTTTCCATAGTGATAACATGAATGATGGTAGATAGTACCAGCTGCTGTTTCCATAGTGATAACATGAATGATGGTAGATAATACAAGCTGCTGTTTCCATCGTGATAACATGAATGATGGTAGATAATACAAGCTGCTGTTTCCCTTGTGACAACATGAATGATGGTAGATAGTACAAGCTGCTGTTTCCATAGCGATAACATGAATGATGGTAGATAGTACAGGCTGCTGTTTCCATTGTGATAACATGAATGATGGTAGATAGTACCAGCTGCTGTTTCCATAGCGATAACATGAATGATGGTAGATAGTACCAGCTGCTGTTTCCATAGTGATAACATGAATGATGGTAGATAGTACCAGCTGCTGTTTCCATAGCGATAACATGAATGATGGTAGATAGTACCAGCTGCTGTTTCCATAGCGATAACATGAATGATGGTAGATAGTACCAGCTGCTGTTTCCATAGCGATAACATGAATGATGGTAGATAGTACAAGCTGCTGTTTCCACAGCGATAACATGAATGATGGTAGATAATACAAGCTGCTGTTTCCATAGTGATAACATGAATGATGGTAGATAATACAAGCTGCTGTTTCCATTGTGACAACATGAATGATGGTAGATAGTACAAGCTGCTGTTTCCATAGCGATAACATGAATGATGGTAGATAGTACAGGCTGCTGTTTCCATTGTGATAACATGAATGATGGTAGATAGTACCAGCTGCTGTTTCCATAGCGATAACATGAATGATGGTAGATAGTACCAGCTGCTGTTTCCATAGCGATAACATGAATGATGGTAGATAGTACCAGCTGCTGTTTCCATAGCGATAACATGAATGATGGTAGATAGTACAAGCTGCTGTTTCCATAGTGATAACATGAATGATGGTAGATAGTACCAGCTGCTGTTTCCATAGTGATAACATGAATGATGGTAGATAGTACAAGCTGCTGTTTCCATAGTGATAACATGAATGATGGTAGATAGTACAAGCTGCTGTTTCCATAGTGATAACATGAATGATGGTAGATAGTACCAGCTGCTGTTTCCATAGTGATAACATGAATGATGGTAGATAATACAAGCTGCTGTTTCCATAGTGATAACATGAATGATGGTAGATAATACAAGCTGCTGTTTCCATAGTGATAACATGAATGATGGTAGATAGTACCAGCTGCTGTTTCCATAGTGATAACATGAATGATGGTAGATAATACAAGCTGCTGTTTCCATAGTGATAACATGAATGATGGTAGATAGTACCAGCTGCTGTTTCCACAGTGATAACATGAATGATGGTAGAGAGTACAAGCTGCTGTTTCCATAGCGATAACATGAATGATGGTAGATAATACCAGCTGCTGTTTCCATAGCGATAACATGAATGATGGTAGATAATACCAGCTGCTGTTTCCATAGCGATAACATGAATGATGGTAGATAGTACAAGCTGCTGTTTCCATAGCGATAACATGAATGATGGTAGATAATACCAGCTGCTGTTTCCATAGCGATAACATGAATGATGGTAGATAGTACAAGCTGCTGTTTCCATAGCGATAACATGAATGATGGTAGATAATACCAGCTGCTGTTTCCATAGCGATAACATGAATGATGGTAGATAATACCAGCTGCTGTTTCCATAGCGATAACATGAATGATGGTAGATAGTACAAGCTGCTGTTTCCATAGCGATAACATGAATGATGGTAGATAATACCAGCTGCTGTTTCCATAGCGATAACAAGAATGATGGTAGATAATACCAGCTGCTGTTTCCATAGCGATAACATGAATGATGGTAGATAATACCAGCTGCTGTTTCCATCGTGATAACATGAATGATGGTAGATAGTACAAGCTGCTGTTTCCATAGCGATAACATGAATGATGGTAGATAATACCAGCTGCTGTTTCCATAGCGATAACATGAATGATGGTAGATAATACCAGCTGCTGTTTCCATAGCGATAACATGAATGATGGTAGATAATACCAGCTGCTGTTTCCATAGCGATAACATGAATGATGGTAGATAATACCAGCTGCTGTTTCCATAGCGATAACATGAATGATGGTAGATAATACCAGCTGCTGTTTCCATAGCGATACCATGAATGATGGTAGATAGTACAAGCTGCTGTTTCCATCGTGATAACATGAATGATGGTAGATAGTACAAGCTGCTGTTTCCATAGTGATAACATGAATGATGGTAGATAGTACAAGCTGCTGTTTCCATAGTGATAACATGAATGATGGTAGATAGTACAAGCTGCTGTTTCCATAGTGATAACATGAATGATGGTAGATAGTACAAGCTGCTGTTTCCATAGTGATAACATGAATGATGGTAGATAGTACAAGCTGCTGTTTCCATAGTGATAACATGAATGATGGTAGATAGTACAAGCTGCTGTTTCCATCGTGATAACATGAATGATGGTAGATAGTACAAGCTGCTGTTTCCATAGTGATAACATGAATGATGGTAGATAGTACAAGCTGCTGTTTCCATAGTGATAACATGAATGATGGTAGATAGTACAAGCTGCTGTTTCCATAGTGATAACATGAATGATGGTAGATAGTACCAGCTGCTGTTTCCATAGTGATAACATGAATGATGGTAGATAATACAAGCTGCTGTTTCCATCGTGATAACATGAATGATGGTAGATAATACAAGCTGCTGTTTCCCTTGTGACAACATGAATGATGGTAGATAGTACAAGCTGCTGTTTCCATAGCGATAACATGAATGATGGTAGATAGTACAGGCTGCTGTTTCCATTGTGATAACATGAATGATGGTAGATAGTACCAGCTGCTGTTTCCATAGCGATAACATGAATGATGGTAGATAGTACCAGCTGCTGTTTCCATAGTGATAACATGAATGATGGTAGATAGTACCAGCTGCTGTTTCCATAGCGATAACATGAATGATGGTAGATAGTACCAGCTGCTGTTTCCATAGCGATAACATGAATGATGGTAGATAGTACCAGCTGCTGTTTCCATAGCGATAACATGAATGATGGTAGATAGTACAAGCTGCTGTTTCCACAGCGATAACATGAATGATGGTAGATAATACAAGCTGCTGTTTCCATAGTGATAACATGAATGATGGTAGATAATACAAGCTGCTGTTTCCATTGTGACAACATGAATGATGGTAGATAGTACAAGCTGCTGTTTCCATAGCGATAACATGAATGATGGTAGATAGTACAGGCTGCTGTTTCCATTGTGATAACATGAATGATGGTAGATAGTACCAGCTGCTGTTTCCATAGCGATAACATGAATGATGGTAGATAGTACCAGCTGCTGTTTCCATAGCGATAACATGAATGATGGTAGATAGTACCAGCTGCTGTTTCCATAGCGATAACATGAATGATGGTAGATAGTACAAGCTGCTGTTTCCATAGTGATAACATGAATGATGGTAGATAGTACCAGCTGCTGTTTCCATAGTGATAACATGAATGATGGTAGATAGTACAAGCTGCTGTTTCCATAGTGATAACATGAATGATGGTAGATAGTACAAGCTGCTGTTTCCATAGTGATAACATGAATGATGGTAGATAGTACCAGCTGCTGTTTCCATAGTGATAACATGAATGATGGTAGATAATACAAGCTGCTGTTTCCATAGTGATAACATGAATGATGGTAGATAATACAAGCTGCTGTTTCCATAGTGATAACATGAATGATGGTAGATAGTACCAGCTGCTGTTTCCATAGTGATAACATGAATGATGGTAGATAATACAAGCTGCTGTTTCCATAGTGATAACATGAATGATGGTAGATAGTACCAGCTGCTGTTTCCACAGTGATAACATGAATGATGGTAGATAATACAAGCTGCTGTTTCCATAGTGATAACATGAATGATGGTAGATAATACAAGCTGCTGTTTCCATAGTGATAACATGAATGATGGTAGATAATACAAGCTGCTGTTTCCATAGTGATAACATGAATGATGGTAGATAGTACCAGCTGCTGTTTCCATAGGATAACATGAATGATGGTAGATAATACAGGATGCTGTTTCCATAGCGATACCATGAATGATGGTAGATAGTACCAGCTGCTGTTTCCATAGTGATAACATGAATGATGGTAGATAGTACAGGCTGCTGTTTCCATTGTGATAACATGAATGATGGTAGATAGTACCAGCTGCTGTTTCCATAGCGATAACATGAATGATGGTAGATAGTACAAGCTGCTGTTTCCATAGTGATAACATGTGGTAGATAATACAAGCTGCTGTTTCCATAGTGATAACATGAATGATGGTAGATAATACAAGCTGCTGTTTCCATTGTGACAACATGAATGATGGTAGATAGTACAAGCTGCTGTTTCCATAGCGATAACATGAATGATGGTAGATAGTACCAGCTGCTGTTTCCATAGCGATAACATGAATGATGGTAGATAGTACAAGCTGCTGTTTCCATAGCGATAACATGAATGATGGTAGATAGTACCAGCTGCTGTTTCCATTGTGACAACATGAATGATGGTAGATAGTACAAGCTGCTGTTTCCATAGCGATAACATGAATGATGGTAGATAGTACCAGCTGCTGTTTCCATAGCGATAACATGAATGATGGTAGATAGTACCAGCTGCTGTTTCCATAGTGATAACATGAATGATGGTAGATAGTACAAGCTGCTGTTTCCACAGCGATAACATGAATGATGGTAGATAATACAAGCTGCTGTTTCCATAGTGATAACATGAATGATGGTAGATAGTACCAGCTGCTGTTTCCATAGCGATAACATGAATGATGGTAGATAGTACCAGCTGCTGTTTCCATAGCGATAACATGAATGATGGTAGATAGTACCAGCTGCTGTTTCCATAGCGATAACATGAATGATGGTAGATAGTACAAGCTGCTGTTTCCACAGCGATAACATGAATGATGGTAGATAGTACAGGCTGCTGTTTCCATTGTGATAACATGAATGATGGTAGATAGTACCAGCTGCTGTTTCCATAGTGATAACATGAATTATGGTAGATAGTACCAGCTGCTGTTTCCATAGTGATAACATGAATGATGGTAGATAGTACCAGCTGCTGTTTCCATAGCGATAACATGAATGATGGTAGATAGTACCAGCTGCTGTTTCCATAGCGATAACATGAATGATGGTAGATAGTACCAGCTGCTGTTTCCATAGCGATAACATGAATGATGGTAGATAGTACAAGCTGCTGTTTCCACAGCGATAACATGAATGATGGTAGATAATACAAGCTGCTGTTTCCATTGTGACAACATGAATGATGGTAGATAGTACAAGCTGCTGTTTCCATAGCGATAACATGAATGATGGTAGATAGTACAGGCTGCTGTTTCCATTGTGATAACATGAATGATGGTAGATAGTACCAGCTGCTGTTTCCATAGCGATAACATGAATGATGGTAGATAGTACCAGCTGCTGTTTCCATAGCGATAACATGAATGATGGTAGATAGTACCAGCTGCTGTTTCCATAGCGATAACATGAATGATGGTAGATAGTACAAGCTGCTGTTTCCATAGTGATAACATGAATGATGGTAGATAGTACCAGCTGCTGTTTCCATAGTGATAACATGAATGATGGTAGATAGTACAAGCTGCTGTTTCCATAGTGATAACATGAATGATGGTAGATAGTACAAGCTGCTGTTTCCATAGTGATAACATGAATGATGGTAGATAGTACCAGCTGCTGTTTCCATAGTGATAACATGAATGATGGTAGATAATACAAGCTGCTGTTTCCATAGTGATAACATGAATGATGGTCGATAATACAAGCTGCTGTTTCCATAGTGATAACATGAATGATGGTAGATAGTACCAGCTGCTGTTTCCATAGTGATAACATGAATGATGGTAGATAATACAAGCTGCTGTTTCCATAGTGATAACATGAATGATGGTAGATAGTACCAGCTGCTGTTTCCACAGTGATAACATGAATGATGGTAGATAATACAAGCTGCTGTTTCCATAGTGATAACATGAATGATGGTAGATAATACAAGCTGCTGTTTCCATAGCGATAACATGAATGATGGTAGATAGTACCAGCTGCTGTTTCCATAGCGATACCATGAATGATGGTAGATAGTACCAGCTGCTGTTTCCATAGCGATACCATGAATGATGGTATATAGTACCAGCTGCTGTTGCCATAGCGATAACATGAATGATGGTAGATAGTACAAGCTGCTGTTTCCATAGCGATAACATGAATGATGGTAGATAGCACAAGCTGCTGTTTCCATAGCGATAACATGAATGATGGTAGATAATACAAGCTGCTGTTTCCATAGTGATAACATGAATGATGGTAGATAGTACCAGCTGCTGTTTCCATAGCGATAACATGAATGATGGTAGATAATACAAGCTGCTGTTTCCATAGTGATAACATGAATGATGGCAGATAGTACAAGCTGCTGTTTCCATCGTGATAACATGAATGATGGTAGATAGTACAAGCTGCTGTTTCCATCGTGATAACATGAATGATGGTAGATAGTACAAGCTGCTGTTTCCATAGTGATAACATGAATGATGGTAGATAGTACAAGCTGCTGTTTCCATCGTGATAACATGAATGATGGTAGATAGTACAAGCTGCTGTGTAGAATAATAAATTTAACTTCTTTTCTACTTCAGAAACTTCAGAAACTCGTTTTAGCAAAATCAATGTTTTATTCACTTTTGAGAATTTGTTGTATACTTGAGAATTTGTTGTATACTTGAGAATTTGTTGTATACTAAGCCGAGATCTTTAATGAGTCTTTGTTCCAGTCTTTGTTGAAGCTTGTTTGGTAGGTCTTGGTTGAAGCTCGGTCTGTAGGTCTTTTGAAGCTCGTTCAGTTGTTGACCAGTCTCCAGTTGTTCACTCCTCTTCATTCACTCTCCCCGTCCACTCTGCTGCTCTGCTCGCAACTTTCTCCTGGTTTTAAAGCCCCAAACTCCTTTGATGTTGCAGAGCATGCAGGGTGTTTCTGGTTCCCTTATCCAAAACCTTATTTGGCTCTCTCTTGGCCAGCTAGTACTTATTTCTGTTCAAGAGGTCAAATGCTCTGACCTGCTGAGGAAGAATTTGCAGCCTGTGTGCAGTGAACTGAACATAGGCTATTTTTTGATAGACAGGTGGCGGTCCAAGAGCGTTACACATTTTGTCTGAAATTAACTCTCCTGACCACCTGTTAACTCTAGTTCTATGCTCTTTTGCTCATTCGTAAAGTAAAACATAATTCCACTTTAAACAAGATTACATTGATATATATTCTAGCAATATTGTCAATATGAATATTTATTCCCTGACAATCCCCAGTTTTTCTTTTATGTTTATATTAACCATTAATCTAAACATTACCACATTAAATATTCAAACCACTAATCTGGTAATTCAATTTCCTAAGGCATACACCGTCATTCTGGAAGAATTTTGATCACAATACATTTCCTTGTTCATTGACTCTTTCTATGTTGATAATTCAATTCAACTCATTTGCATAAAGATCACAAAACATTTCACCTTCACCAAAACGCAATAATTTCAGTTAGTCATTAAAATAATAAAGCATCTGCAACATTTGGCAAAATATTTGCCTTTAATCAAATATTGACTTTCTTTGTTTGAAAAAAAGGGGCGGATCACTTGTGTTTGGAATTTCAGCATAAAACAATTTTCTCCTGTTGTCTTCATCACACCTTCACTATTTGCATAGGATTTTCCGCTGTTGTGATAGCTGGGCAGAGTCAAAGACTGACCCTGCTCTCCATGCAGCATCCTTGCCACTCTTGCTGTGAGCCCTAGTAAATTTGAACAAGGCCTCCATCCAGTTGTAGTCGACTTGCCTCCTCACTCATCGTGAGCATGGAGCAAGTATTGATGTGATGTTGATTTGTCAACAAGATGTGGAGCAGGGATGCCGGATGCATCCGCAATGATGATGTTGGGACCATGGTACTCAGTTGTCCATGGTCCATACCAGGAGCACACAGCAGAATCGTGCACAGCTGTTGTGAAGGAAAAGGCAGTCGTTCGCTTGCAGCTCCATGCTGGCTCCCCGGAAGTTGGTGAAGTAATGACACACGTCACCGTATCCCGTAAACGTTGTAGGTAAAATATCGTCGTCCTGCAATTGCTGATGTGATGAATGTTCGAGGTATTTGAACACAAGTAAGTGATCGCCCTTTTCCATATGTTGCAGTGTGACCCAGACAAATGGTCACATAATTTTCCCTTGGTGAAGGTAAACATCCATCTTCCAAAGGAGCATTTCTTCATCATTCTTTGAGAAAGAGGGTGTATGCCAAGATTAACTTCATTTTCACAAATTTTCCTTTTTCAAACTTCTTCCCAGATGTCGTTATCACTCCATTTGGGATGTGGTCTTGTCTTTCCTTTACTTAGCCACATTTATATCTGCTCTCCACACAGATTGAATCAGATGGGGTACATTGTAACATGAAATCACTATATTTTATAACAACTTCACACGAATAATATTCAAATCAGACATGTGTTTTACACTACTAAAACTAAGAATAGCATCCACAATTGCTTTCAGGTTCATATAATTCAAAAAATTAAACACATGCAGGTGTTGTAACTCAACTCAAAGAAAATAAATGCATTAATAATGATTATATGATTTAAATCACAAACAGGAATATCTAATTCCCAACAATTCTTGCAAACAAGCAAACTATGCCTAATGTGTTATTAGCATAGTCCTCCCCGCTTTTTGTTTTTCTTTAACAGTGTTACTTGTGGTGATATGAGTTCATCGATCGTGTAAAACGGACATAGTTCACAACAAGTTGTTATGCCCTTATTTTAACTCGACTGTATTCATTTGCAACATTACTTGATTCAATCGTTGAATCTCAGTATTCATGTCGCCATAGATGTCTTCCTCTTGTGGTTCCACATGCATTTCCTCATTTGTTGCTTTGTTTATTTCCTCTTTTGTGGCTGCATGTACTATCATAGTGTTGTTTGTTATCTTATTCAAACCCACCGTCACTAAGGTTTTCAAGCAAGCCACTACTAAAACTATTGCCAATACTAGAAATCACAGGTAGCAAATACCACGACAACACCACCAAACCCTGAAAAGGAAGACTGTATATGTGAAACAACAGAGAAATGGCAGGAAGTCAAAGTTGTATCAATCTTTTTGAAACACCTTGTATATACATGTATATATATATATATAACTGTAAAAGGTATACTGCTTATACAGTATATATATATATATATATATATATATATATATATATATATATATATATATATATATATATATATATACATTCACTTCAGCGACATCCTTCGTCCCCTCAACCTCCTATTCCCTTACTTTCAGTAATGGCAGAACCAAAATTGCGTTACATTTCAACTCTGGTTTGACGAAATAGGAGGAAATGAGGAGCAAATGTTTTTTAGGGTCAAAACGAATGGATTAAGTGGATTATTAAAACTAGGGCATTGCCCGTACGTGGGTGCCCGTTCCTTGCCAAAAAAAAAAAAAAACGCTACCCGTACGCTCTACCCCGCCCGTACGCCCGTAAACAAAAAAAACAACGCTCTTCGCTTCCGCCCTTCACTCTGACTGAATTGGGAGAAATAATGCGCATAAGAAATCGAATTACGTACCGTAATGGCGGTCAGCTCGTAACGCGCTCAGCTCCGCTCGTCTCACATCGGCCACGCCTACGCAACAAAGCGTTCTGTGATTGGCTGCCGGAAGTGAAGTCGTCACTGTCCGGAAGTTCGCAAATCGCAGTTACGATGAATCGTTTTAATTTAATCGCAGTTTGAATTCGTTTTAAAACATAGTTTAACGGCAACATAGTTTTCCAACGTGAAATAAATGAATACGCTGTCAAATGTGCCGTCCGAGGCAGAGTCTGATCGCCACGTTCGGCACACGTGATAGCTCGCTGCTCTCTGATTGGTTGAAGCGTTTTTTGGACATAGCTCGGTAAGTACTTGTCCGATTAATTACAAACCTTGAAAAGGCACATCCTCGGGTCCCCAGCAATATACCTGGCAAGTTTAAAGTATATCGGACCCGTGGTTGTCGAGAAACAGCGGTCACAGACACACAGACACACAGACACACAGACACACAGAGATTGCTGGAATTATAGATAGATAACCACTAATCCAATAAACAAATATTGGAGTATCTCAGCTGCTACTCCTCGTATTTGTTCATACCTATAACATAATTATATGTCAATGACATTCAACATTATATACCAAACTAACAAACTTCTTAAAATGAGACTAAAGAAAAATCCCTTAATATATAACATAAATCTGATTATTTGCCTTATCCTGCTGCCCCTATCTCCCGGGGTCCATATTTATTTCTATTGTTATCAACTTCCTATGATCTGTGAATTCGTTCCAAAATACCACAACCATAGGTTTTAACAAAGCTCTACCAAACTATTTCCAATGTGAACTCAAAATACTAGTAAAACAATCAATTCAAAGAATTAACTTCAAAGGGTCAGCAAATTCATTCTATAACCAGATCTAATTTTCCCATCCAATAGTTTGCCTTGACACATGTCATATTATAACACTTTAATAAACCTTCAGAAATGTTTCCCATCGCAACAACTTCCCTTTTACAAAGAGGCATGTGTAAATTACGTATTGAACGACAATTTTCTCTCAATGTGTTTGGCCTAAATGGCCACAAAAGTGGCTAACACAAATTGAGGATATTATCCCTATCACATTCATTTATAGATTCATGTGGTTCTAATTCTCTCTTTTCCCACTGCTATAAGGAAGAACAGTAGCTCTTATAAGTCTTTGTAATATCTCATTAAATTTACCCAGCATTGAATAATTTATTTACTATCCATTTCCCTTCTGTTTACCAGTAACTTTGTTTAAACTCCATAACTTAATTTGATAAATCCCATGTGTACAGCTACCACTTATTGAAACCCCTACTTTTGTAGAAAATATCCAAATACGTGGTTGTATACCCCCTTAACTGTTGCTCATCCATTCCTATGCAACTTAGTGAATACTACTGACACCAGTATGCCAATATAGGTGTGGCAGATTAACAAAATATGTTGCAGGTACACGTAACATCGTGTTCTGAGTGTAAAAACATAACAAACAAAAAAAACATCTGAGTGTAAAAAACATAACAGTGCATTCACGTCTGCCCTTGGTTTTAAGATTCACAATGCATTTCGTTGTAAAACTCACAATAGTTCAATGCAACAAAATTTTCTTTACTATCTGCCCATATCATCTATGCCTAAGACACATCCATACATACAGCACAATTTATATGCTGATAAAGGTCAAGTTTATATATGTAAAAATCCATGAGCAGAGTACTCTGGAAAGTCAGTGTAAGACCACTTCCAAATTTGACTAATGTTGTACTCATTTTGTTTATGAAGCTCCTATCCATAAATAGCTGTTATTTTCATATAAATTCTATCAAAAATGGAATCCCAAAATTACTCACAATTCTACTATTAAGTAATGGCTGCTCATAACCTAGCACATCAAATCTGTATATTCCATCTCCCTTGACAAAAGAGATAATGTACATAATCAAATTATATTCCTATTTTATTTTACGAATTTTCTGGATATTCTTGTAAGATTGACACACAAAACAAAAACATTGACACACAAACATACACAAACCCAAGCATTATGTATATTTGTTTGCATTTGAACCATCATTAACAGATCAAGATGGGTGTCAATTTTCATTTCAATTTCGTAAAATTTATCCTTTAATGTTAGAAACGCTAATACACAAATAGACAAAAAGTTTATTTTTTAGAAAACCCCTATAATGTCACATTGAAATTACCCTTTTTGGTCCTACAATAATTTATCCAAATTGTACAAATTTACAAATTGTACAAATTTTACAACACCTCTATTTACATGTCAGTCGACCACTGACCTATCAGCATGCAAAAAAATAGTCCAAAATGCCCACCTGCTGATCATGTGATGCTCGTCACTTGGTTTCCAAAAAATTTTGCAAGGCAATGTTCCACACTTTGGTAATTGTTTTGTTGTAAAAAATTGTTTCGCCCAAAATACTCCCTAAAACCACATTTATAATTGGCAAATATGAGGCTTCCAGAATGAACTCTAATTCTGGATCTTTTAATTCATGTTCCAAAAAAATCCAATTTTGGCATTTAATCAATTAATTATTAATTCGCTAATAAGCAAAAGTAAAATTCATTCTTGCTCTGAAAAAATTTTTTTTTTTTGAGACAAGAAGCAGGAACAATTATTCATGTTGGTCTGTTGGCATTTGGGATCTGCAGCAATGAAGGCCTAATCGTTATCTGAGGTACCGGTAAGCACTGGTACCCTTGATCTTGGTTCGTCCTATTGCGAAATCGTGTTTTATTGACGTACGGACATCTTCTTTTCCAATGTCCAATATTTCCACAATTGAAACATCGCTGTCTATCATTGGCTGGTCTGTCCACCTGTGCACTTGTATTTCTGGGCTGCATCTCCAAATCCCTGAGTTGCCACCGCAATCTCTGGTTCTCTCCTGCAACACGAAAAAATTCTCTGTACCGTCCTTTTTGGGGAGACAAATGGGAATCAGATGGGACAACTGTCACTTTTATTCCTATGTTCGAGGGCAGTTGTGCATTTATGTCCTCCAATGTATCCTGCATCGTTTTTATTTTAAGTTCTAGGTCCAATATACGTCCTTGCTGTGCCCTTTTCCTGGATTCCATATCCCAATAATGGAATGCAAGCCAGTCTACTGTTAAATTATGTTGCTACCTGGCTGTCAATTCTTGTCCTAATCTCTCCAATCGACTTCGCTCAAATGTACCATCTCTTGGAAACTCCTTATCATGTCTCTTTGTCCACAAATACCAATTTTCAACCTCACTAATAGCCTCTTCACCATATCGGTCATACATATAATATGCACAAGTACCTTTTTTTGGAATATATGGTTGTCCTTGTGTATTCTTATAAGCTGCATTCCCCATTCTGCCTGTATATGAATAACACTCAGTATTTACTCAATGTACCAGATAACTACCAAGACTACACTTTAAATTACACTTGTACCCCCTGTCAATTTCCTAGCTTATTTCCTATAAGCTCGACTCCGTAATCGTCCAGGAAGTGTCTCTCCACCTTTGCAATTGATGACTTCAAGTGATTGCCAGAGAGTCTCCCTGTTCCCACACCCCAATCGCACTGATCGGTGTTGTAGTTGAGTCAACTGGATCAGTAAGTCCTGTTGAGGGGGATCAAACAAAATAACCACATAATATAACAAATAACCACTAGACTCACCACCTCGCTCATCGTCCCAGGTTGTCTGCACATTGATGTTTTGCAAATGTCTCAAAGCTTCTTTCTTGAGACCGCACTTTTTATTCATCCATCAATTGACTTGATTAAATTAAATTTAAATAAAATCAGATCAGATTAAATTAATCAGATCAAAAACAATCAGATCAATCGGATCAGAATCAGAATCAATTCAATTATGCAATTTCAATCAATTTATCAATATTCATCAATAAAATTCTAATAATAATATATAATAAAATATCATAAATGATAATATCAAAATTCAAATATCAAATCATCATTGAAATTATCATTGAAAATATCAAAATATCAAATATCAAAATAGCAAAATTCACATTTATCAGTCTGATAACTCTATATCTAAGCCTGTTCCCAATGTTGGCAAAACAGTTCCGTCCGCTGGCGGAGGTATTCGATCATGTCGGTCGTCACCTCGTACCCATACCTTCCGCCAATTGACAAATAACCGTTCTGCCTCTGGATCATATCTGACATATTTGTTCAATCCTGTGTGGTCATTATATCACAAATTAAAGTTGAACAACCACTGAAGGCAACTCAACCCTTCATTTGTGAGGCAATCAGCGAAAATTGATCCGACAGATATGAGCCAGTCCATTGGGCAATGTCTCACATGTCACGTGCCACATGTCACGTGTCACATGTCACACGTCATGTGATGTCACATGTCATGTCATGTGTCACCCACCATGTCTCACTTTGAAAGACACTCAAAGTTCTTGACAATTAAAATGGTGTAAGATTCCTGAAATGTGTACCAATGAATGGCAATTCATAATCATAGTCATACCATAATCATCCATTGCAGAAGACAAACATTTCCTGTATCAACACATCCACGTGGTATAATCAACAATGAAACAGTTATCATTAACAAAATTTGAGAATGAACATCAATAATAATTAATCAACAATATGACAATCATGATGACAATGATGAATCTCATCAACAATGAGAGAAAACAATGAGAACTATGAAAGGTGAAAACAGGTAAAAGACAGGTAAAAAAGGAGTAAAAAGAGGAGGAAAGAGGGGAGGAAAAAGGGTGGGGCAAGGGAGTAGGAGGAGTGGCAGGATGCACTGAAAGAGGAGAAAGCAAACAAGGGAGGAATGAGGCTGGGGGGGGGGTGGGGTGGGGGGGTGGGGCGGGGCTCCCGTAAGTGTATTAATACTATGCGAAATACGACACTCATTGTATTATTCTAAAGATAACTGTGTATTATTGGCCGCACTCATGAGTCCCTTACAAGGCTGTGAGAGATTATATGGTAAATACTATCTCCCTCTCAAACTTCTGTGCAAGGCCTAACACTCATAAAGTAACAGTTAATCATTTGAACTGTGTCGTATCATGGCACTAATTATTGTAGCAGTATTGGGGCCATGGTTGGAGGAGGGGGGGGGAAGAGGGGTGCAAAACACATGCATACCCACACATACATACCCACATACCCATACACACAAAAACACAGCAAGACCACATAATGAGGTGATATGCTAAATCAATATGGGATCCATATGGGATATGCAATCCCATTCAATCCCATACAATCAACGATCCTATACATGCCTCATACAATGTGTCTGTAACTTACATATGTAATTACAATCGTCGCCCAAATGTATTTGGCCTTTATAGCAGTACCTGTGATCTACCAAGGAAGTATTCCTTCACATAAGATCTTTACCAAAAATTGGTGAAAATCTGGGAGCTCCAATTATGTGAATACATATTTCTGAGGATAGGCCAAGGTGCTACCTCCAGGTACACGCAACAGGTGCATGTCATTCATTTATGCAATAAACCCTAAAAACATGTATATTGTCCTAATCCGGAGTCAGATCAGATCGGGAAGTGTCAATATTTTCCCTAATCAGGATGTAAAAGGTAAGTTTGGAAAAAAAAAGAAAGGGGAAGGGGATGCAGAAGGGAAGAAAAAATGGGGGGGTTTGGATAATAGTTAGATGGGGTAAGGGTAAGGAGTTAGGATGGAAGGGGGGGGGGACGGAAGGAGGGAGGGGGAAAGGGCGGGGGAAGGTTGGGGGGTGTAGGGCAAGAAAAGGTGAAAGAGGTTACATTTAAAAAAAATCGCTTCTGATCCCATATGTAAAAAGTGGACGGGACCAAACCGCAACACCAAGCGTTGCCATGGGCAACCTGCCTGCACGCATTTTACAACGTTCCCGGCTGGACGTGGAAAAGAATGCCTATTTTTAGACTGTCTGTCGACTCGTGCAGACAAATTGGCTAAATGCTAAACAATGCTAAATGCTAAACTCACTTTTGTTACCACACTGGGAATGCATGTTTGAAAATCGAATCCAGCCGATTTCCTTAGTACTGTACGCTGTATAAAATTCACTTTTTGTACAAAATCGCTAGTTATTTAAAAAATGCTCAAATAATCGTTAAAAAAATCGCTGTTCAACTTGTGCGAGAGCATATCCACACGTCCCTCGTGACCACATCAAAGAAGAGGCTCACCACAGGAAAAATATTATATAAGTCTCAACCGTAGGAACCCAACAAATTTGAATCATCATACAAAGGAATGGGCAGATATGTGACACAGACCATTGAACTAGAATCACGTATGAAATCAAATGAATACACAAAAAGCATATTCATACACAAAATATTTTCATGACTGGACGAATGCAGCACCGTTTTCGCTAACGTCCCGGGATTCGTTAGTGGCTCTTTGCACTCGTAGAATGTACCGAAAAAAAATTCAAATTACAGAAAAAAACAAAAAAAAAAATTTATTATTATTTAAAAAAAAAAATTTTTTTTTATCGTCATGACTTCTGAAATTTTTTCTAAAAAAAATCGTACAATAATTATACAGTATATACGATATCAGTGGTTCTTCATGAAAGCACAGCACCTTTCCTAAAGACAAAAGGCTTTAGTGGATATTTGTGATGGTCCATGGCACCATTCCTGAAAAATGCGTATACATCAGTAGTAAATTTTGGAAGAAAAAGAGAAAAAAAAAATTGTCATGATTTCTGAAACCTGTTAAAGGCCTCGTGATTTTTTCCTTCCACATATCAACAAACATACACAAAACTCAAACACTGAACTATTTTGCGCAGATTAACATCAGACTACACAGATAACAAACAAAAGCTTACCTTGTTCTGTGGAGTTGACTCCCTTACGGGCCACCAAGTAGAATAATAAATTTAACTTCTTTTCTACTTCAGAAACTTCAGAAACTCGTTTTAGCAAAATCAATGTTTTATTCACTTTTGAGAATTTGTTGTATACTTGAGAATTTGTTGTATACTTGAGAATTTGTTGTATACTAAGCTGAGATCTTTAATGAGTCTTTGTTCCAGTCTTTGTTGAAGCTTGTTTGGTAGGTCTTGGTTGAAGCTCGGTCAGTTGTTGACCAGTCTCCAGTTGTTCACTCCTCTTCATTCACTCTCCCCGTCCACTCTGCTGATCTGCTCGCAACTTTCTCCTGGTTTTAAAGCCCCAAACTCCTTTGATGTTGCAGAGCATGCAGGGTGTTTCTGGTTCCCTTATCCAAAACCTTATTTGGCTCTCTCTTGGCCAGCTAGTACTTATTTCTGTTCAAGAGGTCAAATGCTCTGACCTGCTGAGGAAGAATTTGCAGCCTGTGTGCAGTGAACTGAACATAGGCTATTTTTGATAGACAGGTGGCGGTCCAAGAGCGTTACACATTTTGTCTGAAATTAACTCTCCTGACCACCTGTTAACTCTAGTTCTATGCTCTCTTGCTCATTCGTAAAGTAAAACATAATTCCACTTTAAACAAGATTACATTGATATATATTCTAGCAATATTGTCAATATGAATATTTATTCCCTGACATGTTTATGATGGTAGATAATGGTAGTGTCAGGGATTAAATATTCATATTGACAATATTGCTAGAATATATATCAATGTAATCTTGTTTAAAGTGGAATTATGTTTTACTTTACGAATGAGCAAAAGAGCATAGAACTAGCATTAACATGTGGTCAGGAGAGTTAATTTCAGACAAGAATGTGTAACGCTCTTGGACCGCCACCTGTCGATCATTAATAGCCTCTGTTCAGGGCACTGCGCACACGCTGCAAATTCTTTTTCAGCAGGTCAGAGTATTTGACCTCTTGAACAGAAATAAGTATTTGCTGGCCAAGAAAGCCATATAAGGTTTTTTGGATAAGGAACACCCTGCATGCTCTGCAACATCAAAGGAGTTTGGGGCTTTAAAACCAGGAGAAAGTTGCGAGGAGAGAGAGAAGAGTGGACTGGGACAGTGAACTGAAGAGGAGTGAAAACTGAAGACCAGTTGAAACTGATCAACCAACTGGAGATTGTCAACAACTGAACGCGCTTCAGAAGACCTACTGAACGAGCTTCAGAAGACCTACTGAACGAGCTTCAAAAGACCGACCAAACGAGCTTCAACAAACTCTGGAACAAAGACTCATTAAAGATCTCGGCTTAGTATACAACAAATTCTCAAAAGTGAATAAAACATTGATTTTGCTAAAACGAGTTTCTGAAGTTTCTGAAGTAGAACAGTAGTTAAAATTATTATTCTACAAGTGGTGGCCCGTAGGGACTCAACTGCCCAGGTAAGCTTTTGTTTGTTATCTGTGTAGTCTGATGTTAATCTGTGAAAATAGTTCAGTGTTTGAGTTTTGTGTACGTTTGTTGATGTGTGGAAGGAAAAAACACGAGGCCTTTAACAGGTTTCAGAAATCATGCCAATTTTTTTCTTCTTCCAAAATTTATGTATACGCATTTTTGAGGGATGGTGCCATGAACTGTCACAAATATCCACTAAAGCTTGGTGTCTTTAGAAAAGGTGCTGTGCTTTCATGAAGGATTTGTTTTAAAATTTCAGAAGTCATGACGATAAAAAAAAATTTTAAAAATTAATAATCAATTATTTTTTTGTTTTTTCTGTAATTTGAATTTTTTTTCGGTACATTTTACGAGTTTAATGAGACGATTGCAAAGAGCCACTAACGAACCCCGGGCGTTCGCCAACAGGTGCTGCATTCGCCTTGTCATGTACAACTGAAATATGGATTTTGTATATTTCTTGCTCATTTCATGAATGTCATGAATTCATGAAATAGAACGTCAATTTTGTAAATATCTTTAAAATGATTTCCAGCAATGGTCTGCATTCTAATCTCTGCTCGTTTTCGTGATTAAATGACTTATAAGTGTGTCGATTTTCCCGTTAAAATAATGGTTGAGATCCTGCTTGGGTTGTGACCACAGACGAGCAGATTGCAGAATGGACACTATTTGATTTATAATCATATTCGCGGTTTTTGTAAAAAGCGATTTTTCAAGCGATTTTTTAAAAGCGATTAAAGCGATGATAACAGCGTCTGTACAGTAAGCCAAATAATGGTAAAATCGGCTGGATTCGATTTTCAAACATGCATTTCCAGTGTGGTAACAAAAAGTGAGTTTAGTATTTAGCATTGTTTAGCATTTAGCCAATTTGTCTGCACGAGTCGACAGACAGTCCAAAAATAGGCATTCTTTTCCACACTGACCCTGCCACTGGAATGCGTGCAGGCAGGTTGCCCATGGTAACCGTTTGGTGTTGTGTCCTGGGTCCCGTAAGATGTGCACACACTGACCCTGCCACTGGAATGCATGCAGGCAGGTTGCCCATGGTAACCGTTTGGTGTTGTGTCCACTTATCTATGGAATCAGAAGCGATTTTTTAAATGTAACCTCTTTACATCCTGATTAGGAAAAAATATATATATATTTTTAGGATTTTTATGGCGGCGGCCATCGTGGACCACAGCTAAAAATCCTTCAATCAAGATGAAATTTAATGTGAGCCAATCCCATGCTACTGTGATCCGTAATCTCTAAAAAATAGAACCATCCAATGTACCTTTGATCATTTTATATTTCATCTGTCTTTTAAGATTTTAAAAAGGGAATTTATTGATATAAGATCCTATGACATTTGACAAGGCAATTAAATGGAGGGAAACCAATGATGACATATATTGTGATCTGTTTATACATGAATGAATTTACATGTACATGAATTTGTTGACCCCAACCCAATCTTAACCCTAACTTCATTCTACCATTATCCATCCCCTCCAAATCATGTTATATTACTGATTGTATGAGGCATGTAAAGGATTGTTGATCCCATATCCCATTGGATCCCATGTTGATTTAGCATATCACCTCATTATGTGGCTTTATGTGTTTTTGTGTGTGTGGGTTTGTGTTCTTCATTTTCACTTTTAAAAATTTCTCCCTCTCCCTAAAGAATATGGCCCCATAGTGTTAAAATACAATGAGTGCCATGGTACGACACAGTTGAAATGGTTAAAAAAAAATACACAGATGAGTGTAATGGCTCGCACAGAAGTTCGAGAGGGAGACAGTATTTACCATATAATCTCACAGCCTTGTAAGGGAGTCATGAGTGCGGCCAATGATACACAGCTATCTTTAGGTTAAAATACAATGAGTGTCGTATTTCGCATAGTATTAATTCCTCATTCCTCCCTTGGCATTCTGCCACTTCTCCTCCTCCCTTCCCCACCCTTTTCCTCCCCCCTTTCCTTCTCCTTTCCTCCTCTTTTGCTTCTTCTTTTACCTGTTTTCACCTTTCATAGTTCTCATTGTTTTCTCATTTCTCTCATTGTTTCTCATTCTCATTGTTTTCTCTCATTATTGATGAGCTTCATCATTGTCATCATGATTGTCATATGCTGATTATTATTGATGTTCATTCTCAAATTTTGTACAATTATGGTAAATTTATATTTACAATTTATAATTACAATGATTTACAATGGTCATGATTTTACAATCATGAAAATTGCTATGATTATCAGGCATGTCATCATTGGGTTTTGATGTAAATCGATTGCATGGACTTTATGGATAGCTTTATAGCCCTGCAGGATTAATGATGTATTACAAGTTACAAAGTTTATTGGAGTGTCGAAATTTCGGTATGATTGGATTCCCTTGATAAATATTATAAATTGATTGCCATTCATTGGTACACATTTCAGGAATATTACACCATTTTAATTGTCAAGAACTTTGAGTCTCTTTCAAAGTGCGACATGGTGGGTGACACATCACATGATGTGTGACATGTGACACGTGTGACATGTGGCACGTGACATGTGCGACATTGCCCAATGGACTGGCTCATATCTGTTGGATCAATTTTCGCTGATTGTCTCACAAATGAAGGGTTGAGTTGCCTTCAGTGGTTGGTCAGCTTTAATTTGTGATATAATGACCACACAGGATTGAACAAATATGTCAGATATGATCCAGAGGCAGAACGGTTAGTTGTCAATTGACGGAAGGTATGGGTCGAAAGTGACGTCCATGATCAAATACCTCCGCCAGCGGACGGAACTGTTTTGCCTACATTGCGAACAGGCATAGATATAGAGTTATCAGACTGATAAATGTGAATTTTGCTATTTTGATATTTGATATTTTGATATTTTCAATGATAAATTCAATGATGATTTGATATTTGAATTTTGATATTATCATTTATGATATTTTATTATGTATTATTATTAGGATTTTATTGATTAATGTTGGTGAATTGATTGAGATTGCATATTTGAATTGATTCTGATTCTGATCCGATTGATCTGATTGATTTTGATCTGATTAATTTAATCTGATCTGATTTTAATTTAAATTTAATTTAATCAAGTCAATTGATGGATGAATAAAAAGTGCGGTCTCAAGAAAGAAGCTTTGAGACATTTGCGAAACATCGATGTGCAGACAACCTTGGACGATGAGCGAGGTGGTGAGTGTAGTGGTTATTTGTTATATTACGTGGTTATTTTTGTTTGACCCCCCCTTAACAGGACTTACTGATCCAGACTCATCTGCAACTCTGATCAGTGAGATTGGGGTGTGGGAAAAGCCACAGGGCAGGGGGACTCTCTGGAAATCACCTGCAGTCATCAAGTGGACAGGTGGAGAGATACTTCCTGGAAGACCACAGAGTGGAGCTTATCGGAATAAGCTAGACAACAACGCATTCAACGCTACTTTGTATAAGGTGGAACAAACTTCTGCGATACAGGATACAGGATACAGGTGTAGTCTGCTGTGTAGTCCTTGTAGTTATTTGATATATTGAGTGAGTATAAAGAGGTACTCACACACAGGCAAAATGGGAAGTGGATTCTGCAAGATTAAACAAGGTCAATTGGACTTGAGTCAAAGAGGTGCTTGTATCAGCTCCATGTATCAGAAATATGGGGCAGAATCACTTAAAGATGTGGAATCCTGGTATGAATGGACGAAAGGTCGGAAAAGTGGATTTCCACAGGAGGGCACTTTTGATAGAAACGTATTGGCAACACTCAGAAAAGAATTGGAAGCAAGAGGGCGACAGAAGTTCAAAGTGGATTGGCAACCATTCTATTACTGGGACGCTGAATCTAGGGACAGGGAGACCAAAGCAAAGATGGGGGGCTTGAAGAAAGAGGTGAAACAGATACAGCATAGGTTGTGTAAGGTAGCAAATCAAATGCCTCTTCAAGTCAGTAATGGAGAGCAATCCCAACCCAAATTGTATCCAGAAGCCAGATCATACGAGACAAATGAACTGGAAGACGAAACTCCTCCACCTTATCGGAGAACTATTGTATATCAGCCACAGGTAGTGCCTGTACCTGTACCTGCCGAAAGACCAGAACAGAGTGCAGCGATTGGTTCTAGTCAACAGAGGACAGGTGAAAGACGTGACTCATTTGAGGTAACTACCCAAGAGGGTGCAATTGGGGCACAGGAACCGACTCAAAGTGGGCAAACGATGCAACCAGCTGTTATACCCTTATCATGCTCTCCATTTCACCATACACAGAGTAAGGGTCGTGTGATCAATGCCAATCAATCTAACGATCAATGTGATTGGCTAATGAATGATCAAAAGTTGACTCTCTCACAAGGAGGGTTTGAGCAATGTGGTGTTATGAATTTTCCTCAGCGGCAATTTCCAGGGGCAAATCAGCAACATCCAGATCTGATGTATAGACCATGGCAGGTACATCAATTGAAGGCATTGCAGAGTAGTATGCCATCAATCAAAACAGATCCACTTCAATTTGCGGAGGAACTGCGGTTAATTGTGGAAACTCAGTTGCCCACTGCAAGAGACATGGAAATACTTTTAAAATGGTTAATTCCTAATACCACCACTTTGAGGAACTTAATGCGTGAGGCCAACTGGGTAAATACGGAAGATGGACAGGTGGACATGCCCACGGAGGCTAGAACGGCACAGATCAATAACTTGATAGAGGCCATAAAAAAATTGCCACCAGTGACGGATTGGAACAAAGTGGTTACATGCAAGCAGAAAACAGGCGAAGATGCTAGCGATTATTTGGACAGATTGCGAGATGTTTTCCGACTATATTCAGGCATAGACCGGGCACAAATTGACAATGCCTTAAAACCCCTTTTTATTAATGGTCTATTGCCCAAATTGAAGAGTGAAGTGGAAAGACAATGTATTGCTTGGGAAGGCAAGCCAATGCAAGAAATATTGAATTACGCCTTGCATCATCAGCGGATTCAAGCCAGGAATAGTGCTGTAAATGCCGAGAAATTGATGCAACTACAGACTCAAGCCCTGATGACTACGAATCAACGCAATAGGTTTTCTGGGCAACAACGCAACAATGCAGTAGGAAATAACCAGAGAGTGGAGTGGCAACCCAGAAACCAAGAGATGCAGCCCAGAAATACAAGTGCACAGGTGGACAGACCAGCCAATGATAGACGCCGATGTTTCAATTGTGGAGAAATGGGACATTGGATAAGGCGATGCCCATATCAAAGACAATTTCGGAAGAACAACCAAGAACAGGGATACTACCAGTTACCACCGCCTCCATCAACAAATAGGGTTCTATTGAGGAATGCCCCAATTCAGGGAGGACCTCAGCAGACTAAATGGTCTGCCACACCCTGTTGACTAGACCAAAATGACCAAGTGGCAGCGCTTCCTTTAATCTCAGGGTCGGCTGCACAGGAACCAAGTGTTAATTTGACAGTAGGTGGACGCAAGGCACCCTTTCTCGTCGATACGGGAGCTACGCGTTCCACGTTACGACAAGCAGATTTTCCCGATATACCATTGTCCAAATACTATACGAAGGTGGTCGGAGTGTCAGGAGTTCCCATACACACGCCAGTCACGGAAGAATTGCGTGTCCAATTTGGTCCATTGACTGCACAACATGCCTTTCTTGTGGCATCTGGCGTTCCAGTAAATTTGATGGGAAGAGATTTATTGTGTAAATTGAATTGCACCGTCATCTGTAATGAAAACGGAGTGTATCTAGAAATGCCAGAACACTCCCACGACTTTATTTCTAAGGTACTAGATGGCCTGACAAGACCAATAACACATCGATGGGATATCGATGATACAATCATGGCGGAACTTTTGTGTGTTAGTTTTATGACACTGAAGGATGAAATGCCCGAAGTACAGGAATGGTTAGATAATTTTTTGATGGACTTTCTGACATGGCAAACTGATCTTCACTGTACAACATGTTATGATGCTACAGGAGAAGAGGGGTCCTATGCAGAGCGGGTTTTTAAATACCTGCACACCAAGTATGATATACATCTGACGTCATTGTGGGTGGGACGACAGGGAGTTGGGATGTCAGTGTCTTTGACGCCAGACCAACAACTCCTGTGGAATCAACCCGAAACAACAACCCCACACGTCACCTTAGCGGTGGCACAAGGGTACGAAGCAAAAGATGTTGGAATAATGATTGCAACTCTGAAAGAGTGTAACAACAGGGGATACATGGGAGAAATTCAAAGCGCCCCACTCTATGACTTAGATGGAGATGGATTTTGTTGGCAGCTCGGACAGCAGGTGCTTTCTACAACCTTCAACATGATTGTTGAATCGAATGATACTGACGATATTGGGGTATACCTACTCAGCTCTGACGCTGACGGTGACCAGGACCCACTCGATCAAATACCAATATGCTTGTGGACAACGCATCCAAATGATGTGGGACGAATCAAGAGTATTGCACCTGTAAGGATCACAGTAGATGATTCTAAGCCATTGCCTAGAAAGCGTCAATATCCATTGAGACCAGAGGCAAAAGCTGGTATTGCACCAGTGATTCGATCATTGGTGGAACAGGGAGTTATAGTTCGCACTGTGAGCATGTGCAACACTCCTATTTTACCTGTGAAGAAGCCAGGCAAGACTACTTGGAGATTTGTTCAAGATCTTCGAGCAATTAATGATTGTGTCATCCCAGCCTATCCAGTGGTCCCTAACCCGATCACTGTACTGTCAAGTATTCCATGCAACACGAAGTTTTATTCTGTGGTGGACTTATGTTCAGCGTTCTTTAGTGTACCCATTCATGAGGATTCGCGTTATCTTTTCGCATTCACGTACGAAAATTTACAGTTTACCTGGACTGTGTTACCACAAGGGTACACGGAGAGCCCAACTTTGTTTTCACGTGCTCTACATGAAGACCTCAGCGATGTTGAATTTCCTGGGGGTTCAGTGATGGTACAATATGTTGATGACCTTCTCATATGCTCGACTTCAAAGGAAGCATGTGAGCAGGACACTGTTGTGCTACTGACAGCGTTGGCAGACAAAGGCCACAAGGCCTCGAGAGATAAGTTGCAGTTCTGTAAGGAAGAGGTGTTGTAAAATTTGTAAAATTTGTAAATTTGTACAATTTGGATAAATTATTGTAGGACCAAAAAGGGTAATTTCAAGGTGACATTAGGGGTTTTCTAAAAATAAACTTTTTGTCTATTTGTGTATTAGCGTTTCTAACATTAAAGGATAAATTTTACGAAATTGAAATGAAAATTGACACCCATCTTGATCTGTTAATGATGGTTCAAATGCAAACAAATATACATAATGTTTGGGTTTGTTTGTGTTTCAATGTTTTGTTTTGTGTGTCAATCTTACAAGAATATCCAGAAAATTCGTAAAATAAAATAGGAATATAATTTGATTATGAACATTATCTCTTTTGTCAAGGGCGATGGAATATGCGGATTTGATGTGCTGGGTTATGAGCAGCCATTAATTAATAGTAAAATTGTGAGTAATCTTGGGATTCCATTTTTGATAGAATTCATATGAAAATAACAGCTATTTATGGATATGAGCTTCATAAAAATGAGGGAGTACAAAATTAGTCAAATTTGGAAGAGGTCTTATGTCGACGAGCACTTACTTGGTAGATAAAAAAGGTACTGCATGTTGGCAGCCACTTTTGCGGCCATTTAGGCCAAACACATTGAGAGAAAATTGTCGTTCAATACGTAATTTACACATGGCTATTTGTAAAAGGGAAGTTGTTGCGATGGGCAACATTTCTGAAGGTTTATCAAAATGTTATAATATGACATGTGTCAAGGCAAACTATTGGATGGGAAAATTAGATCTGGTTATAGAATGAATTTGCTGACCCTTTGAAGTTAATTCTTTGAAATTGATTGTTTTACTAGTATTTTGAGTTCACATTGGAAATAGTTTGGTAGAGCTTTGTTAAAACCTAGGTTTTGGTATTTTGGAACGAATTCACAGATCATAGGAAGTTGATAACAATAGAAATAAATATGGACCCCGGGAAATAGGGGCATCAGAATAAGGCAAATAATCAGATTTATGTTACATATTAAGGGATTTTTCTTTAGTCACATTTTAAGAAGTTTGTTAGTTTGGTATATAATGTTGAATGTCATTGACATAAATGAGGGCATAACAACTTGTTGTGCACTATGTCCGTTTTACACGATCGATGAACTCATATCACCACAAGTAACACTGTTAAAGAAAAAAAAAAGCGGGGAGGACTATGCTAATAACACATTAGGCATAGTTTGTTTGTTTGCAAGAATTGTTGGGAATTAGATATTCCTGTTTGTGATTTAAATCATATAATCATTATTAATGCATTTATTTTCTTTGAGTTGAGTTACAATACCTGCATGAGTTTAATTTTTTGAATTATATGAACCTGAAAGCAATTGTGGATGCTATTCTTAGTTTTAGTAGTGTAAAACACATGTCTGAGTTGAATATTATTCGTGTGAAGTTGTTCTAAAATATAGTGATTTCATGTTACAATGTACCCCATCTGAGTCAATCTGTGTGGAGAGCAGATATAAATGTGGCTAAGTAAAGGAAAGACAAGACCACATCCCAAATGGAGTGATAACGACATCTGGGAAGAAGTTTGAAAAAGGAAAATTTGTGAAAATGAAGTTAATCTTGGCATACACCCTCTTTCTCAAAGAATGATGAAGAAATGCTCCTTTGGAGGATGGATGTTTACCTTCACCAAGGGAAAATTATGTGACCATTTGTCTGGGTCACACTGCAACATATGGAAAAGGGCGATCACTTACTTGTGTTCAAATACCTCGAACAGTCATCACATCAGCAATTGCAGGACGACGATATTTTACCTGCAACGTTTACGGGATACGGTGACGTGTGTCATTACTTCACCAACTTCCGGGGAGCCAGCATGGAGCTGCAAGCGAACGACTGCCTTTTCCTTCACAACAGCTGTGCACGATTCTGCTGTGTGCTCCTGGTATGGACCATGGACAACTGAGTACCATGGTCCCAACATCATCATTGCGGATGCATCCGGCATCCCTGCTCCACATCTTGTTGACAAATCAACATCACATCAATACTTGCTCCATGCTCACAATTAGTGAGGAGGCAAGTCGACTACAACTGGATGGAGGCCTTGTTCAAATCTACTATGGCTCACAGCAAGAGTGGCAAGGATGCTGCATGGAGAGCAGGGTCAGTCTTTGACTCTGCCCAGCTATCACAACAGCAGAAAATCCTATGCAAATAGTGAAGGTGTGATGAAGACAACAGGAGAAAATGTTTTATGCTGAAATTCCAAACACAAGTGATCCGCCCCTTTTTTCAAACAAAGAAAGTCAATATTTGATTAAAGGCAAATATTTTGCCAAATGTTGCAGATGCTTTATTATTTTGATGAACTGAAATTATTGCGTTTTGGTGAAGGTGAAATGTTTTGTGATCTTTATGCAAATGAGTTGAATTGAATTATCAACATAGAAAGAGTCAATGAACAAGGAAATGTATTGTGATCAAAATTCTTCCAGAATGACGGTGTATGCCTTAGGAAATTGAATTACAAGATTAGTGGTTTGAATATTTAATGTGGTAATGTTTAGATTAATGGTTAATATAAACATAAAAGAAAAACTGGGGATTGTCAGGGATTAAATATTCATATTGACAATATTGCTAGAATATATATCAATGTAATCTTGTTTAAAGTGGAATTATGTTTTACTTTACGAATGAGCAAAAGAGCATAGAACTAGCATTAACATGTGGTCAGGAGAGTTAATTTCAGACAAGAATGTGTAACGCTCTTGGACCGCCACCTGTCGATCATTAATAGCCTCTGTTCAGGGCACTGCGCACACGCTGCAAATTCTTTTTCAGCAGGTCAGAGTATTTGACCTCTTGAACAGAAATAAGTATTTGCTGGCCAAGAAAGCCATATAAGGTTTTTTGGATAAGGAACACCCTGCATGCTCTGCAACATCAAAGGAGTTTGGGGCTTTAAAACCAGGAGAAAGTTGCGAGGAGAGAGAGAAGAGTGGACTGGGACAGTGAACTGAAGAGGAGTGAAAACTGAAGACCAGTTGAAACTGATCAACCAACTGGAGATTGTCAACAACTGAACGCGCTTCAGAAGACCTACTGAACGAGCTTCAGAAGACCTACTGAACGAGCTTCAAAAGACCGACCAAACGAGCTTCAACAAACTCTGGAACAAAGACTCATTAAAGATCTCGGCTTAGTATACAACAAATTCTCAAAAGTGAATAAAACATTGATTTTGCTAAAACGAGTTTCTGAAGTTTCTGAAGTAGAACAGTAGTTAAAATTATTATTCTACAGTAGATATGGTAGATGGTAGATGATGGTAGATATGGTAGATAATGGTAGATGATGATGGTAGATATGGTGGTAGATGATGATGGTAGATGATGGTAGATGGTAGATGGTAGATGGTAGATGATGGATATCACGATGATGGTAGATGATGATGGTAGAATGATGGTAGATAATACAAGCTGCTGTTTCCATTGTGATAACATGAATGATGGTAGATAGAACAAGCTGCTGTTTCCATCGTGATAACATGAATGATGGTAGATAGTACAAGCTGCTGTTTCCATCGTGATAACATGAATGATGGTAGATAGTACAAGCTGCTGTTTCCATAGTGATAACATGAATGATGGTAGATAGTACAAGCTGCTGTTTCCATCGTGATAACATGAATGATGGTAGATAGTACAAGCTGCTGTTTCCATAATGATAACATTGAATGATGGTAGATAGTACCAGCTGCTGTTTCCATAGCGATAACATGAATGATGGTAGATAATACAAGATGCTGTTTCCATAGCGATAACATGAATGATGGTAGATAATACAAGCTGCTGTTTCCATTGTGATAACATGAATGATGGTAGATAATACAAGATGCTGTTTCCATAATGATAACATGAATGATGGTAGATAATACAAGATGCTGTTTCCATAGCGATAACATGAATGATGGTAGATAATACAAGCTGCTGTTTCCATAATGATAACATGAATGATGGTAGATAATACAAGATGCTGTTTCCATCGTGATAACATGAATGATGGTAGATAGTACAAGCTGCTGTTTCCATCGTGATAACATGAATGATGGTAGATAGAACAAGCTGCTGTTTCCATCGTGATAACATGAATGATGGTAGATAGAACAAGCTGCTGTTTCCATCGTGATAACATGAATGATGGTAGATAGTACAAGCTGCTGTTTCCATAGTGATAACATGAATGATGGTAGATAGTACCAGCTGCTGTTTCCATCGTGATAACATGAATGATGGTAGATAGTACAAGCTGCTGTTTCCATAGTGATAACATGAATGATGGTAGATAGTGTTGGGGATTAAATATTCATATTGACAATATTGCTAGAATATATATCAATGTAATCTTGTTTAAAGTGGAATTATGTTTTACTTTACGAATGAGCAAAGGAGCATAGAACTAGAATTAACATGTGGTCAGGAGAGTTAATTTAAGGAAACAGAATGTGTAATGCTCGTGGACTGCCATCTGTGTCTTTCAATATTTAGCCTGTGTTCCATAGATGGAACACAGGCTGCAAACAGCTTCAGCAGGTCAGAGTATTTGACCTCTTGAACAGAAATAAAGTGGTGCTCTCAGTCTCCCAAAATAGAGGGGTGGCCAAAAGCGCCAAATAAAGGCTTTTGGATGAAGCAGTCTGGGCCTTTAAAACCAAGAGAAAGTTGCATTGGAAGAGCAGAGTGGACTGGGAGAATGAACTGAAGAGGAGTGAAAACTGAAGACCAGTTGAACTGATCAACCAACTGGAGACTGGTCAACAACAGACCGAGCTTCAACCAAGACCGACCAAACAAGCGTCAACAAACTCTGGAACAGACTCATTAAAGATCTCGGCTTAGTATACAACAAATTCTCTAAAGTGAATAAACCATTGATTTTGCTAAACCGAGTCTCTTGAAGTTTTACTAACATAACACCAGTAATTGTTAATAATTCTCCAACAAGTGGTGGCCCGTAGGGACTCAACTGCCCAGGTAAGCTTTGTTTGTTATCTGTGTAGTCTGATGTTAATCTGTGAAAATAGTTCAGTGTTTGAGTTTTGTGTACGTTTGTTGATGTGTGGAAGGAAAAAACACGAGGCCTTTAACAGGTTTCAGAAATCATGCCAATTTTTTTCTTCCAAAATTTATGTATACGCATTTTTGAGGGATGGTGCCATGAACTGTCACAAATATCCACTAAAGCTTGGTGTCTTTAGAAAAGGTGCTGTGCTTTCATGAAGGATTTGTTTTAAAATTTCAGAAGTCATGACGATAAAAAAATTTTTAAAAAATTAATAATCAATTATTTTTTTGTTTTTTCTGTAATTTGAATTTTTTTTTCGGTACATTTTACGAGTTTAATGAGACGATTGCAAAGAACCACTAACGAACCCCGGGCGTTAGCCAACAGGTGCTGCATTCGTCTTGTCATGTACAACTGAAATATGGATTTTGTATATTTCTTGCTCATTTCATGAATGTCATGAATTCATGAAATAGAACGTCAATTTTGTAAATATCTTTAAAATGATTTTCAGCAATGGTCTGCATTCAAATCTCTGCTCGTTTTCGTGATCAAACGACTTATAAGTGTGTCGATTTTCCCGTTAGAATAATGGTTGAGATCCTGCTTGGTTGTGACCACAGGCACGAGCAGATTGCAGAATGGACACTATTTGATTTATAATCATATTCGCGGTTTTTGTAAAAAGCGATTTTATACAGCGTCTGTACAGTAAGCCAAATAATGGTAAAATCGACTGGCTCGATTTTAAGTCATAAAAAAAAAAATTCCATTGTGGCACAAATATGGGTTTTTGTACCTTCATAAGAGTTAATTCGAAGCGGTTTGGACGCACGTCTGCATTTTATGCACATTTATGTGTGTGATTGGCCAAATGTGCTCTTACGAACACAAGAAATTGTAATCTTATGAATTATGATGTTCTGACAGGGATGACTTGATGAAGTGCACCATCAATTCATTTTTCCCATGTAGGACAGTAATGTAATTTTTAATTTCTACTGTAATGTAATGTAATGTAATGTTTGCAATGCAATGTAATTTAAAAGAAAAAAAGTTTTCCGTGTCATCTCCAAGTAAGATTGGCACACACTGATGCCGGTAATTGTATCCTGCCAGTGGAATGCGTGCAGGCAGGTTGCCCATGGCAACCGTTTGATGTTGTTGGCCCTAGCCCAAACTTCTACATATAGGATGAGAAGCGATTTTTTAAATGTAACCTTTTTTCACTTTTCTTGCCCTACACCCCCCAACCTTCCCTCGCCCTTTCCCCCTCCCTCCTTCCGTCCCCCCCCCTATCCAAACCCCCCATTTTTTCTTCCCTTCTGTATCCCTTCCCCCTTCCTGTTTTCTCTCCAAACTTACTTTTATCTGTATATTTACATCCTGATTAGAAAAAATATATATATTTTTAGGATTTTTTATGGCGGCGGCCATCTTGGACCACAGCTAAAAATCCTTCAATCAAGATGAAATTTAATGAGAGCCAATCCCATGCTCCTCATTCCTCCCTTGGCATTCTGCCACTTCTCCCCCTCCCTTCCCCACCCTTTTCCTCCCCTCGTTCCTCCTCCTTTCCTCCTCTTTTGCTTCTTCTTTTACCTGTTTTCACCTTTCATAGTTCTCATTGTTTTCTCATTTCTCTCATTGTTTCTCATTCTCATTGTTTTCTCTCATTGTTGATGAGATTCATCATTGTCATCATGATTGTCATATTGTTGATTATTATTGATGTTCATTCTCAAATTTTGTTAATGATAACTGTTTCATTGTTGATTATACCACGTGGATGTGTTGATACAGGAAATGTTTGTCTTCTGCAATGGATGATTATGGTATGACTCTGATAATGGTAACAATTTACAATTTTTTTACAATTATAATTTATAATTGCCAATTTACAATTATGGTAAGTTTACATTTACAATTTATAATTACAATGATTTACAATGGTCATGATTTTACAATCATGAAAATTGCTATGATTATCAGGCATGTCATCATTGGGTTTTGATGTAAATCGATTGCATGGACTTTAAGGATAGCTTTATAGCCCTGCAGGATTAATGATGTATTACAAGTTACAAAGTTTATTGGAGTGTCGAAATTTCGGTATGATTGGATTCCATTGATAAATATTATGAATTAATTGCCATTCATTGGTATACATTTCAGGAATCTTACACCATTTTAATTGTCAAGAACTTTGAGTGTCTTTCAAAGTGAGACATGGTGGGTGACACATGACATGACATGTGACATCACATGACGTGTGACATGTGACACGTGACATGTGACATGGGTGACATGTGAGACATTGCCCAAATGGACTGGCTCATATCTGTCGGAGCAATTTTCGCTGATTATCTCACAAATGAAGGGTTGAGTTGCCTTCAGTGGTTGTTCAACTTTAATTTGTGATATAATGACCACACAGGATTGAACAAATATGTCAGATATGATCCAGAGGCAGAACGGTGATTTGTCAACTGATGGCAGATATGGGTCAAACGGTGACGACCGATGCTCATATTCCCCGTCAGTAGATGGAACTGTTTTGGCAACATTGGGAAAAGGTTTAGGTATAGAGTAATGTTGATCCCATATCATAGTTCAGTATCAGACATTGGTTTCAATTCGGTATCAGACTGATAAATGTGAATTTGGATATTATCATTTATATTATTTTATTATATATTATTATTAGAATTTTATTGATGAATATTGATAAATTGATTAAAATTGCATAATTGAATTGATTCTGATTCTGATCCGATTGATCTGATTGATTTTGTTCTGATTAATTTAATCTGATCTGATTTTATTTAAATTTAATTTAAACAAGTCAATTGATGGATGAATAAAAAGTGCGGTCTCAAGAAAGAAGCTTTGAGACATTTGCAAAACATCAATGTGCAGACAACCTGGGATGATGAGCGAGGTGGTGAGTCTAGTGGTTATTTGTTATATTATGTGGTTATTTTGTTTGACCCCCCCCCTTAACAGGACTTACTGATCCAGACTCATCTGCAACACTGATCAGTGAGATTGGGGTGTGGGAAAAGCCACAGGGCAGGGGGACTCTCTGGAAATCACCTGCAGTCATCAAGTGGACAGGTGGAGAGATACTTCCTGGAAGACCACAGAGTAGAGCTTATCGGAATAAGCTAGACAACAACGCATTCAACGCTACTTTGTATAAAGTGGAACAAACTTCTGCGATTTTTGCAGTACACACATTTGATAGTGGATACAGGTGTAGTCCGATGTGTAGTCCTTGTAGTTATTTGATATATTGAGTGAGTATAAAGAGGTACTCACACACAGGCAAAATGGGACATTGGATAAGGCGATGCCCATATCAAAGACAATTTCGGAAGAACAACCAAGAACAGGGATACTACCAGTTACCACCGCCTCCATCAACAAATAGGGTTCTATTGAGGAATGCCCCAAATTCAGGGAGGACCTCAGCAGACTAAATGGTCTGCCACACCCTGTTGACTAGACCAAAATGACCAAGTGGCAGCGCTTCCTTTAATCTCAGGGTCGGCTGCACAGGAACCAAGTGTTAATTTGACAGTAGGTGGACGCAAGGCACCCTTTCTCGTCGATACGGGAGCTACGCGTTCCACGTTACGACAAGCAGATTTTCCCGATATACCATTGTCAAAATACTATACAAAGGTGGTCGGAGTGTCAGGAGTTCCCATACACACGCCAGTCACGGAAGAATTGCGTGTCCAATTTGGTCCACTGACTGCACAACATGCCTTTCTTGTGGCATCTGGCGTTCCAGTAAATTTGATGGGAAGAGATTTATTGTGTAAATTGAATTGCACTGTCATCTGTAATGAAAACGGAGTGTATCTAGAAATGCCAGAACACTCCCACGACTTTATTTCTAAGGTACTAGATGGCCTGACAAGACCAACAACACATCGATGGGATATCGATGATACAATCATGGCGGAACTTTTGTGTGTTAGTTTTATGACACTGAAGGATGAAATGCCCGAAGTACAGGAATGGTTAGATAATTTTTTGATGGACTTTCTGACACGGCAGACTGATCTTCACTGTACAACATGTTATGATGCTACAGGAGAAGAGGGGTCCTATGCAGAGTGGGGTTTTAAATACCTGCACACCAAGTATGATATACATCTGACGTCATTGTGGGTGGGACGACAGGGAGTTGGGATGTCAGTGTCTTTGACGCCAGACCAACAACTCCTGTGGAATCAACCCGAAACAACAACCCCACACGTCACCTTAGCGGTGGCACAAGGGTACGAAGCAAAAGATGTTGGAATAATGATTGCAACTCTGAAAGAGTGTAACAACAGGGGATACATGGGAGAAATTCAAAGCGCCCCACTCTATGACTTAGATGGAGATGGATTTTGTTGGCAGCTCGGACAGCAGGTGCTTTCTACAACCTTCAACATGATTGTTGAATCGAATGATACTGACGATATTGGGGTATACCTACTCAGCTCTGACGCTGACGGTGACCAGGACCCACTCGATCAAATACCAATATGCTTGTGGACAACGCATCCAAATGATGTGGGACGAATCAAGAGTATTGCACCTGTAAGGATCACAGTAGATGATTCTAAGCCATTGCCTAGAAAGCGTCAATATCCATTGAGACCAGAGGCAAAAGCTGGTATTGCACCAGTGATTCGATCATTGGTGGAACAGGGAGTTATAGTTCGCACTGTGAGCATGTGCAACACTCCTATTTTACCTGTGAAGAAGCCAGGCAAGACTACTTGGAGATTTGTTCAAGATCTTCGAGCAATTAATGATTGTGTCATCCCAGCCTATCCAGTGGTCCCTAACCCGATCACTGTACTGTCAAGTATTCCATGCAACACGAAGTTTTATTCTGTGGTGGACTTATGTTCAGCGTTCTTCAGTGTACCCATTCATGTGGATTCGCGTTAACTTTTCGCATTCACGTACGAAAATTTACAGTTTACCTGGACTGTGTTACCACAAGGGTACACGGAGAGCCCAACTTTGTTTTCACGTGCTCTACATGAAGACCTCAGCGATGTTGAATTTCCTGGGGGTTCAGTGATGGTACAATATGTTGATGACCTTCTCATATGCTCAACTTCAAAGGAAGCATGTGAGCAGGACACTGTTGTGCTACTGACAGCGTTGGCAGACAAAGGCCACAAGGCCTCGAGAGATAAGTTGCAGTTCTGTAAGGAAGAGGTGAAATATTTAGGACATATTTCGAAAGGCGACACGAGACGATTGTGCCCTGAACGTGTAAAAGTGATCAGGACACTTCCAAAACCTAAAACTGTCAAGCAGATGAAATCTTTTCTAGGGACGGGGAGACCAAAGCAAAGATGGGGGGCTTGAAGAAAGAGGTGATACAGATACAGCATAGGTTGTGTAAGGTAGCAAATCAGATGCCTCTTCAAGTCAGTAATGGAGAGCAATCCCAACCCAAATTGTATCCAGAAGCCAGATCATACGAGACAAATGAACTGGAAGATGAAACTCCTCCACCTTATCGGAGACATATTGTATATCAGCCACAGGTAGTGCCTGTACCTGTACCTGCCGAAAGACCAGAACAGAGTGCAGCGATTGGTTCTAGTCAACAGAGGACAGGTGAAAGACGTGACCCATTTGAGGTAACTACCCAAGAGGGTGCAATTGGGGCACAGGAACCGACTCAAAGTGGGCAAACGATGCAACCAGCTGTTATACCCTTATCATGCTCTCCATTTCACCATACAAGGAGTAAGGGTCGTGTGATAAATGCCAATCAATCTAACGATCAATGTGATTGGCTAATGAATGATCAAAAGTTGACTCTCTCACAAGGAGGGTTTGAGCAAGTGGTGTTATGAATTTTCCTCAGCGGCAATTTCCAGGGGCAAATCAGCAACATCCAGATCTGATGTATAGACCATGGCAGGTACATCAATTGAAGGCATTGCAGAGTAGTATGCCATCAATCAAAACAGATCCACTTCAATTTGCGGAGGAACTGCGGTTAATTGTGGAAACTCAGTTGCCCACTGCAAGAGACATGGAAATACTTTTAAAATGGTTAATTCCTAATACCACCACTTTGAGGAACTTAATGCGTGAGGCCAACTGGGTAAATACGGAAGATGGACAGGTGGACATGCCCACGGAGGCTAGAACGGCACAGATCAATAACTTGATAGAGGCCATAAAAAAAATTGCCACCAGTGACGGATTGGAACAAAGTGGTTACATGCAAGCAGAACACAGGCGAAGATGCTAGCGATTATTTGGACAGATTGCGAGATGTTTTCCGACTATATTCAGGCATAGACCGGGCACAAATTGACAATGCCTTAAAACCCCTTTTTATTAATGGTCTATTGCCCAAATTGAAGAGTGAAGTGGGAAGACAATGTATTGCTTGGGAAGGCAAGCCAATGCAAGAAATATTGAATTACGCCTTGCATCATCAGCGGATTCAAGCCAGGAATAGTGCTGTAAATGCCGAGAAATTGATGCAACTACAGACTCAAGCCCTGATGACTACGAATCAACGCAATAGGTTTTCTGGGCAACAACGCAACAATGCAGTAGGAGATAACCAGGGAGTGGGGTGGCAACTCAGGGATCTGGAGAGGCAGCCCAGCGATACAAGTGAACAGGTGGACAAACCAGCCAATGACAGACATCGATGTTTTAATTGTGGAAATATTGGACACTGGAAACGATGTTGTCCATATTCAAATAGGAAGACGAGTTCATAGGACGAACCAAGATCAAGGGTACCAGTGCTTACCGGTACCTCAGATAACGATTAGGCCTTCATTGCTGCAGATCCCAAATGTCAAAAGACCAACATGAATAATTGTTCATGCTTCTTGTCTCAAACATTTTTGGAGCAAGAATGAATTTTACTTTTGCTTATTAGCAAATTAATAATTAGTTGATTAAATGCCAAAATTGGATTTTTTTTGGAACATGAATTAAAAGATCCAGAATTAGAGTTCATTCTGGAAGCCTCATATTTGCCAATTATAAATGTGGTTTTAGGGAGTATTTTGGGCGAAACAATTTTTTACAACAAAACAATTACCAAAGTGTGGAACATTGCTTTGCAAAATTTTTTGGAAACCAAGTGACGAGCATCACATGATCAGCAGGTGGGCATTTTGGACTATTTTTTGCATGCTCATAGGTCAGTGGTCGACTGACATGTAAATAGAGGTGTTGTAAAATTTGTACAATTTGTAAATTTGTAAAATTTGGATAAATTATTGTAGGACCAAAAAGGGTAATTTCAAGGTGACATTAGGGGTTTTCTAAAAAATAAACTTTTTGTCTATTTGTGTATTAGCGTTTCTAACATTAAAGGATAAATTTTACGAAATTGAAATGAAATTGACACCCATCTTGATCTGTTAATGATGGTTCAAATGCAAACAAATATACATAATGCTTGGGTTTGTGTATGTTTGTGTGTCAATGTTTTTGTTTTGTGTGTCAACCTTACAAGAATATCCAGAAAATTCGTAAAATAAAATAGGAATATAATTTGATTATGAACATTATCTCTTTTGTCAAGGGCGATGGAATATACGGATTTGATGTGCTAGGTTATGAGCAGCCATTAATTAATAGTAAAATTGTGAGTAATCTTGGGATTCCATTTTTGATAGAATTCATATGAGAATAACAGCTATTTATGGATATGAGTTTCATAAAAAAAAAATGAGAGAGTACAAAATTAGTCAAATTTGGAAAAGGTCTTACACTGACTTCCCAGAGTACTCTGCTCACAGATTTTTACATATATAAACTTGACCTTTATCAGCATATAAATTGTGCTGTATGTATGGATGTGTCTTAAGCATAGACGATATGGGCAGATATGGGCAGATAGTAAAGACAATTTTGTTGAATTGAACTATTGTGAGTTTTACAACGAAATGCATTGTGAATCTTAAAACCAAGGGGCAGACGTGAACGCGCTGTTATGTTTTTACACTCAGATGTTTTTTTGGGTTTTTATGGGTTTTTACACTCAGAACACGATGTTACGTGTACCTGCAACATATTTTGTTAATCTGCCACACCTATATTGGCATACTGGTGTCAGTAGTCTTCACTAAGTTGCATAGAAAAATGGAGGAACAACTTTTAAGGGAGTATACAACCACGTATTTGGATATTTTCTACAAAAGTAGGGGTTTCAATAAGTGGTAGCTGTACACATGGGATTTATCAAATTAAGTTATGCAGTTTAAACAAAGTTACTGGTAAACAGAAGGGAAATGGATAGTAAATAAATTCTTCAATGCTGGGTAAATTTAATGAGATATTACAAAGACTTATAAGAGCTACTGTTCTTCCTTATAGCAGTGGGAAAAGAGTGAATTAGAACCAAATGAATCTATAAATGAATGTGATAGGGATAATATCCTCAATTTGTGTTACTTATTTGATTGTAGGTAAAGAAATTATTTTATCGGAATGGATTGATAACAGCAGCCTGCAATGTCCTGAGAGTGTGCATCCATGTAATTAGAAATCCCAGATTTGTTTCTACAACCAACATTTGGTAGAGGTCTTATGTCGATGAGCACTTACTTGGTAGATAAAAATGGTACTGCATGTTGGCAGCCACTTTTGCGGCCATTTAGGCCAAACACATTGAGAGGAAAATTGTCGTTCAATACGTAATTTACACATGGCTATTTGTAAAAGGGAAGTTGTTGCGATGGGCAACATTTCTAAAGGTTTATTAAAATGTTATAATATGACATGTGTCAAGGCAAACTATTGGATGGGAATATTAGATCTGGTTATAGAATGAATTTGCTGACCCTTTGAGTTTAATTTTTTGAAATTGATTGTTTTATTAGTATTTTGAGTTCACATTGGAAATAGTTTGGTAGAGCTTTGTTAAAACCTATAGTTGTGGTATCTTGGAACGAATTCACAGATCATAGGAAGTTGATAACAATAGAAATGAATATGGACCCCGGGAAATAGGGGCATCAGAATAAGGCAAATAATCAGATTTATGTTACATATTAAGGGATTTTTCTTTAGTCACATTTTAAGAAGTTTGTTAGTTTGGTATATAATGTTGAATGTCATTGACATAAATGAGGGCATAACAACTTGTTGTGCACTATGTCTGTTTTACACGATCGATGAACTCATATCACCACAAGTAACACTGTTAAAGAAAAACAAAAAGCGGGGAGGACTATGCTAATAACATATTAGGCATAGTTTGCTTGTTTGCAAGAATTGTTGGGAATTAGATATTCCTGTTTGTGATTTAAATCATATATAATCATTATTAATGCATTTATTTTCTTTGAGTTGAGTTACAACACCTGCATGTGTTTAATTTTTTGAATTATATGAACCTGAAAGTAATTGTGGATGCTATTCTTAGTTTTAGTAGTGTAAAACACATGTCTGATTTGAATATTATTCGTGTGAAGTTGTTATAAAATATAGTGATTTCATGTTACAATGTACCCCATCTGATTCAATCTGTGTGGAGAGCAGATATAAATGTGGCTAAGTAAAGGAAAGACAAGACCACATCCCAAATGGAGTGATAACGACATCTGGGAAGAAGTTTGAAAAAGGAAAATTTGTGAAAATGAAGTTAATCTTGGCATACACCCTCTTTCTCAAAGAATGATGAAGAAATGCTCCTTTGGAAGATGGATGTTTACCTTCACCAAGGGAAAATTATGTGACCATTTGTCTGGGTCACACTGCAACATATGGAAAAAGGACGATCACTTACTTGTGTTCAAATACCTCGAACATTCATCACATCAGCAATTGCAGAACGACGATATTTTACCTGCAACGTTTACGGGATACGGTGACGTGTGTCATTACTTCACCAACTTCCGGGGAGCCAGCATGGAGCTGCAGGCGAACGACTGCCTTTTCCTTCACAACAGCTGTGCACGATTCTGCTGTGTGCTCCTGGTATGGACCATGGACAACTGAGTACCATGGTCCCAACATCATCATTGCGGATGCATCCGGCATCCCTGCTCCACATCTTGTTGACAAATCAACATCACATCAATACTTGCTCCATGCTCACGATTAGTGAGGAGGCAAGTCAACTACAACTGGATGGAGGCCTTGTTCAAATCTACTATGGCTCACAGCAAGAGTGGCAAGGATGCTGCATGGAGAGCAGGGTCAGTCTTTGACTCTACCCAGCTATCACAACAGCAGAAAATCCTATGCAAATAGTGAAGGTGTGATGAAGACAACAGGAGAAAATGTTTTATGCTGAAATTCCAAATACAAGTGATCCGCCCCTTTTTTCAAACAAAGAAAGTCAATATTTGATTAAAGGCAAATATTTTGCCAAATGTTGCAGATGCTTTATTATTTTAATGATGAACTGAAATTATTGCGTTTTGGTGAAGGTGAAATGTTTTGTGATCTTTATGCAAATGAGTTGAATTGAATTATCAACATAGAAAGAGTCAATGAACAAGGAAATGTATTGTGATCAAAATTCTTCCAGAATGACGGTGTATGCCTTAGGAAATTGAATTACCAGATTAGTGGTATGAATATTTAATGTGGTAATGTTTAGATTAATGGTTAATATAAACATAAAAGAAAAACTGGGGATTGTTGGGGATTAAATATTCATATTGACAATATTGCTAGAATATATATCAATGTAATCTTGTTTAAAGTGGAATTATGTTTTACTTTACGAATGAGCAAAGGAGCATAGAACTAGAATTAACATGTGGTCAGGAGAGTTAATTTAAGGAAACAGAATGTGTAATGCTCGTGGACTGCCATCTGTGTCTTTCAATATTTAGCCTGTGTTCCATAGATGGAACACAGGCTGCAAACAGCTTCAGCAGGTCAGAGTATTTGACCTCTTGAACAGAAATAAAGTGGTGCTCTCAGTCTCCCAAAATAGAGGGGTGGCCAAAAGCGCCAAATAAAGGCTTTTGGATGAAGCAGTCTGGGCCTTTAAAACCAAGAGAAAGTTGCATTGGAAGAGCAGAGTGGACTGGGAGAATGAACTGAAGAGGAGTGAAAACTGAAGACCAGTTGAACTGATCAACCAACTGGAGACTGGTCAACAACAGACCGAGCTTCAACCAAGACCGACCAAACAAGCGTCAACAAACTCTGGAACAGACTCATTAAAGATCTCGGCTTAGTATACAACAAATTCTCTAAAGTGAATAAACCATTGATTTTGCTAAACCGAGTCTCTTGAAGTTTTACTAACATAACACCAGTAATTGTTAATAATTCTCCAACAATAGTACCAGCTGCTGTTTCCATAGTGATAACATGAATGATGGTAGATAGTACAAGCTGCTGTTTCCATCGTGATAACATGAATGATGGTAGATAGAACAAGCTGCTGTTTCCATCGTGATAACATGAATGATGGTAGATAGTACAAGCTGCTGTTTCCATAGTGATAACATGAATGATGGTAGATAGTACCAGCTGCTGTTTCCATAGTGATAACATGAATGATGGTAGATAGTACAAGCTGCTGTTTCCATAGTGATAACATGAATGATGGTAGATAGAACAAGCTGCTGTTTCCATCGTGATAACATGAATGATGGTAGATAGTACAAGCTGCTGTTTCCATAGTGATAACATGAATGATGGTAGATAGTACAAGCTGCTGTTTCCATTGTGATAACATGAATGATGGTAGATAGAACAAGCTGCTGTTTCCATCGTGATAACATGAATGATGATAGATAGTACAAGCTGCTGTTTCCATCGTGATAACATGAATGATGGTCGATAATACAAGCTGCTGTTTCCATTGTGATAACATGAATGATGGTAGATAGTACAAGCTGCTGTTTCCATCGTGATAACATGAATGATGGGAGATAATACAAGCTGCTGTTTCCATTGTGATAACATGAATGATGGTAGATAGTACAAGCTGCTGTTTCCATCGTGATAACATGAATGATGGTAGATAGTACAAGCTGCTGTTTCCATTGTGATAACATGAATGATGGTAGATAGTACAAGCTGCTGTTTCCATTATGATAACATGAATGATGGTAGATAATACAAGCTGCTGTTTCCATTGTGATAACATGAATGATGGTAGATAATACAAGCTGCTGTTTCCATTGTGATAACATGAATGATGGTAGATAGAACAAGCTGCTGTTTCCATCGTGATAACATGAATGATGGTAGATAATACAAGCTGGTGTTTCCATTGTGATAACATGAATGATGGTAGATAGAACAAGCTGCTGTTTCCATCGTGATAACATGAATGATGGTAGATAGTACAAGCTGCTGTTTCCATAATGATAACATGAATGATGGTAGATAATACAAGCTGCTGTTTCCATTGTGATAACATGAATGATGGTAGATAGAACAAGCTGCTGTTTCCATCGTGATAACATGAATGATGGTAGATAATACAAGATGTTGTTTCCATAGCGATAACATGAATGATGGTAGATAGTACAAGCTGCTGTTTCCATTGTGATAACATGAATGATGGTAGATAGAACAAGCTGCTGTTTCCATCGTGATAACATGAATGATGGTAGATAGTACAAGCTGCTGTTTCCATCGTGATAACATGAATGATGGTAGATAGTACAAGCTGCTGTTTCCATAATGATAACATGAATGATGGTAGATAGTACAAGCTGCTGTTTCCATAGTGATAACATGAATGATGGTAGATAGTACAAGCTGCTGTTTCCATCGTGATAACATTAATGATGGTAGATAATACAAGCTGCTGTTTCCATAGTGATAACATGAATGATGGTAGATAGTACAAGCTGCTGTTTCCATCGTGATAACATGAATGATGGTCGACAATGCAAGCTGCTGTTTCCATAGTGATAACATGAATGATGGTAGATAGTACAAGCTGCTGTTTCCATCGTGATAACATGAATGATGGTAGATAGTACAAGCTGCTGTTTCCATCGTGATAACATGAATGATGGTAGATAGTACAAGCTGCTGTTTCCATAGTGATAACATGAATGAGGGTAGATAGTACAAGCTGCTGTTTCCATCGTGATAACATGAATGATGGTAGATAGTACAAGCTGCTGTTTCCATCGTGATAACATGAATGATGGTAGATAGTACAAGCTGCTGTTTCCATCGTGATAACATGAATGATGGTAGATAGTACAAGCTGCTGTTTCCATCGTGATAACATGAATGATGGTAGATAGTACAAGCTGCTGTTTCCATCGTGATAACATGAATGATGGTAGATAGTACAAGCTGCTGTTTCCATCGTGATAACATGAATGATGGTAGATAGTACAAGCTGCTGTTTCCATAGTGATAACATGAATGATGGTAGATAGTACAAGCTGCTGTTTCCATAGCGATAACATGAATGATGGTAGATAGTACAAGCTGCTGTTTCCATAGCGATAACATGAATGATGGTAGATAGTACCATCTGCTGTTTCCATAGCGATAACATGAATGATGGTAGATAGTACCAGCTGCTGTTTCCATAGCGATAACATGAATGATGGTAGATAGTACCAGCTGCTGTTTCCAAAGCGATAACATGAATGATGGTAGATAGTACCAGCTGCTGTTTCCATAGTGATAAAATGAATGATGGTAGATAGTACCAGCTGCTGTTTCCATAGTGATAACATGAATGATGGTAGATAGTACCAGCTGCTGTTTCCATAGTGATAACATGAATGATGGTAGATAGTACAAGCTGCTGTTTCCATAGTGATAACATGAATGATGGTAGATAGTACAAGCTGCTGTTTCCATAGTGATAACATGAATGATGGAAGATAGTACAAGCTGCTGTTTCCATAGTGATAATATTAATGATGGTAGATAGTACCAGCTGCTGTTTCCATAGTGATAACATGAATGATGGTAGATAGTACAAGCTGCTGTTTCCATAGTGATAAAATGAATGATGGAAGATAGTACAAGCTGCTGTTTCCATAGTGATAACATGAATGATGGTAGATAGTACAAGCTGCTGTTTCCATAGTGATAACATGAATGATGGTAGATAGTACCAGCTGCTGTTTCCATAGTGATAACATGAATGATGGTAGATAGTACAAGCTGCTGTTTCCATAGTGATAACATGAATGATGGTAGATAGTACAAGCTGCTGTTTCCATAGTGATAACATGAATGATGGTAGATAGTACCAGCTGCTGTTTCCATAGTGATAACATGAATGATGGTAGATAGTACAAGCTGCTGTTTCCATAGTGATAACATGAATGATGGTAGATAGTACAAGCTGCTGTTTCCATAGTGATAACATGAATGATGGTAGATAGTACAAGCTGCTGTTTCCATAGCGATAACATGAATGATGGTAGATAGTACAAGCTGCTGTTTCCATAGCGATAACATGAATGATGGTAGATAGTACCATCTGCTGTTTCCATAGCGATAACATGAATGATGGTAGATAGTACCAGCTGCTGTTTCCATAGCGATAACATGAATGATGGTAGATAGTACCAGTTGCTGTTTCCATAGCGATAACATGAATGATGGTAGATAGTAACAGCTGCTGTTTCCAAAGCGATAACATGAATGATGGTAGATAGTACCAGCTGCTGTTTCCATAGTGACAACATGAATGATGGTAGATAGTACCAGCTGCTGTTTCCATAGTGATAACATGAATGATGGTAGATAGTACAAGCTGCTGTTTCCATAGTGATAACATGAATGATGGTAGATAGTACAAGCTGCTGTTTCCATAGTGATAACATGAATGATGGTAGATAGTACCAGCTGCTGTTTCCATAGTGATAACATGAATGATGGTAGATAGTACAAGCTGCTGTTTCCATAGTGATAACATGAATGATGGTAGATAGTACAAGCTGCTGTTTCCATAGTGATAACATGAATGATGGTAGATAGTACAAGCTGCTGTTTCCATAGTGATAACATGAATGATGGTAGATAGTACCAGCTGCTGTTTCCATAGTGATAACATGAATGATGGTAGATAGTACAAGCTGCTGTTTCCATAGTGATAACATGAATGATGGTAGATAGTACAAGCTGCTGTTTCCATAGTGATAACATGAATGATGGTAGATAGTACAAGCTGCTGTTTCCATAGCGATAACATGAATGATGGTAGATAGTACAAGCTGCTGTTTCCATAGCGATAACATGAATGATGGTAGATAGTACCATCTGCTGTTTCCATAGCGATAACATGAATGATGGTAGATAGTACCAGCTGCTGTTTCCATAGCGATAACATGAATGATGGTAGATAGTACCAGTTGCTGTTTCCATAGCGATAACATGAATGATGGTAGATAGTACCAGCTGCTGTTTCCAAAGCGATAACATGAATGATGGTAGATAGTACCAGCTGCTGTTTCCATAGTGATAAAATGAATGATGGTAGATAGTACCAGCTGCTGTTTCCATAGTGATAACATGAATGATGGTAGATAGTACCAGCTGCTGTTTCCATAGTGATAACTTGAATGATGGTAGATAGTACAAGCTGCTGTTTCCATAGTGATAACATGAATGATGGTAGATAGTACAAGCTGCTGTTTCCATAGTGATAACATGAATGATGGAAGATAGTACCAGCTGCTGTTTCCATAGTGATAACATGAATGATGGTAGATAGTACCAGCTGCTGTTTCCATAGTGATAACATGAATGATGGTAGATAGTACAAGCTGCTGTTTCCATAGTGATAAAATGAATGATGGAAGATAGTACAAGCTGCTGTTTCCATCGTGATAACATGAATGATGGTAGATAGTACAAGCTGCTGTTTCCATAGTGATAACATGAATGATGGTAGATAGTACCAGCTGCTGTTTCCATAGTGACAACATGAATGATGGTAGATAGTACCAGCTGCTGTTTCCATAGTGATAACATGAATGATGGTAGATAATACAAGCTGCTGTTTCCATTGTGATAACATGAATGATGGTAGATAGTACCAGCTGCTGTTTCCATAGTGATAACATGAATGATGGTAGATAGTACAAGCTGCTGTTTCCATAGTGATAACATGAATGATGGTAGATAGTACAAGCTGCTGTTTCCATAGTGATAACATGAATGATGGTAGATAGTACCAGCTGCTGTTTCCATAGTGATAACATGAATGATGGTAGATAGTACCATCTGCTGTTTCCATAGTGATAACATGAATGATGGTAGATAGTACCAGCTGCTGTTTCCATAGTGATAACATGAATGATGGTAGATAGTACCAGCTGCTGTTTCCATAGTGATAACATGAATGATGGTAGATAGTACCAGCTGCTGTTTCCATAGTGATAACATGAATGATGGTAGATAATACAAGCTGCTGTTTCCATTGTGATAACATGAATGATGGTAGATAGTACAAGCTGCTGTTTCCATCGTGATAACATGAATGATGGTAGATAGTACCAGCTGCTGTTTCCATAGTGATAACATGAATGATGGTAGATAGTACCAGCTGCTGTTTCCATAGCGATAACATGAATGATGGTAGATAATACAAGCTGCTGTTTCCATAGTGATAACATGAATGATGGTAGATAGTACCAGCTGCTGTTTCCATAGTGATAACATGAATGATGGTAGATAGTACCAGCTGCTGTTTCCATAGTGATAACATGAATGATCGTAGATAATACAAGCTGCTGTTTCCATAGTGATAACATGAATGATGGTAGATAATACAAGCTGCTGTTTCCATAGTGATAACATGAATGATGGAAGATAGTACAAGCTGCTGTTTCCATAGTGATAACATGAATGATGGTAGATAGTACAAGCTGCTGTTTCCATAGTGATAACATGAATGATGGTAGATAATACAAGCTGCTGTTTCCATAGTGATAACATGAATGATGGTAGATAATACAAGCTGCTGTTTCCATAGTGATAACATGAATGATGGTAGATAGTACAAGCTGCTGTTTCCATAGTGATAACATGAATGATGGTAGATAGTACAAGCTGCTGTTTCCATCGTGATAACATGAATGATGGTAGATAGTACCAGCTGCTGTTTCCATAGTGATAACATGAATGATGGTAGATAGTACCAGCTGCTGTTTCCATAGTGATAACATGAATGATGGTAGATAATACAAGCTGCTGTTTCCATAGTGATAACATGAATGATGGTAGATAGTACCAGCTGCTGTTTCCATAGTGATAACATGAATGATGGTAGATAGTACCAGCTGCTGTTTCCACAGTGATAACATGAATGATGGTAGATAATACAAGCTGCTGTTTCCATAGTGATAACATGAATGATGGTAGATAATACAAGCTGCTGTTTCCATAGTGATAACATGAATGATGGAAGATAGTACAAGCTGCTGTTTCCATAGTGATAACATGAATGATGGTAGATAGTACAAGCTGCTGTTTCCATAGTGATAACATGAATGATGGTAGATAGTACAAGCTGCTGTTTCCACAGTGATAACATGAATGATGGTAGATAGTACAAGCTGCTGTTTCCATAGTGATAACATGAATGATGGTAGATAGTACCAGCTGCTGTTTCCATAGTGATAACATGAATGATGGAAGATAGTACAAGCTCCTGTTTCCATAGTGATAATATGAATGATGGTAGATAGTACAAGCTGCTGTTTCCATAGTGATAACATGAATGATGGTAGATAGTACAAGCTGCTGTTTCCATAGTGATAAAATGAATGATGGAAGATAGTACAAGCTGCTGTTTCCATCGTGATAACATGAATGATGGTAGATAGTACAAGCTGCTGTTTCCATAGTGATAACATGAATGATGGTAGATAGTACAAGCTGCTGTTTCCATAGTGATAACATGAATGATGGTAGATAGTACCAGCTGCTGTTTCCATAGTGATAACATGAATGATGGTAGATAATACAAGCTGCTGTTTCCATAGTGATAACATGAATGATGGTAGATAGTACAAGCTGCTGTTTCCATAGTGATAACATGAATGATGGTAGATAGTACCAGCTGCTGTTTCCATAGTGATAACATGAATGATGGTAGATAGTACAAGCTGCTGTTTCCATAGTGATAACATGAATGATGGTAGATAGTACCAGCTGCTGTTTCCATAGTGATAACATGAATGATGGTAGATAATACAAGCTGCTGTTTCCATAGTGATAACATGAATGATGGTAGATAGTACAAGCTGCTGTTTCCATAGTGATAACATGAATGATGGTAGATAGTACAAGCTGCTGTTTCCATAGTGATAACATGAATGATGGTAGATAGTACAAGCTGCTGTTTCCATAGTGATAACATGAATGATGGTAGATAGTACAAGCTGCTGTTTCCATAGTGATAACATGAATGATGGTAGATAGTACCAGCTGCTGTTTCCATAGTGATAACATGAATGATGGTAGATAATACAAGCTGCTGTTTCCATAGTGATAACATGAATGATGGTAGATAGTACAAGCTGCTGTTTCCATAGTGATAACATGAATGATGGTAGATAGTACAAGCTGCTGTTTCCATAGTGATAACATGAATGATGGTAGATAGTACCAGCTGCTGTTTCCATAGTGATAACATGAATGATGGTAGATAGTACAAGCTGCTGTTTCCATAGTGATAAAATGAATGATGGAAGATAGTACAAGCTGCTGTTTCCATAGTGATAACACGAATGATGGTAGATAGTACAAGCTGCTGTTTCCATAGTGATAACATGAATGATGGTAGATAGTACAAGCTGCTGTTTCCATAGTGATAACATGAATGATGGTAGATAGTACCAGCTGCTGTTTCCATAGTGATAACATGAATGATGGTAGATAATACAAGCTGCTGTTTCCATAGTGATAACATGAATGATGGTAGATAGTACAAGCTGCTGTTTCCATAGTGATAACATGAATGATGGTAGATAGTACCAGCTGCTGTTTCCATAGTGATAACATGAATGATGGTAGATAATACAAGCTGCTGTTTCCATAGTGAAAACATGAATGATGGTAGATAGTACAAGCTGCTGTTTCCATAGTGATAACATGAATGATGGTAGATAGTACAAGCTGCTGTTTCCATAGTGATAACATGAATGATGGTAGATAGTACCAGCTGCTGTTTCCATAGTGATAACATGAATGATGGTAGATAATACAAGCTGCTGTTTCCATAGCGATAACATGAATGATGGTAGATAGTACAAGCTGCTGTTTCCATAGTGATAACATGAATGATGGTAGATAGTACCAGCTGCTGTTTCCATAGTGATAACATGAATGATGGTAGATAATACAAGCTGCTGTTTCCATAGCGATAACATGAATGATGGTAGATAGTACAAGCTGCTGTTTCCATAGTGATAACATGAATGATGGTAGATAGTACCAGCTGCTGTTTCCATAGTGATAACATGAATGATGGTAGATAATACAAGCTGCTGTTTCCATAGTGATAACATGAATGATGGTAGATAATACCAGCTGCTGTTTCCATAGTGATAACATGAATGATGGTAGATAGTACCAGCTGCTGTTTCCATAGTGATAACATGAATGATGGTAGATAATACAAGCTGCTGTTTCCATCGTGATAACATGAATGATGGCAGATAATACAAGCTGCTGTTTCCATAGTGATAACATGAATGATGGTAGATAGTACAAGCTGCTGTTCCCATTGTGATAACATGAATGATGGTAGATAATACAAGCTGCTGTTTCCATAGTGATAACATGAATGATGGTAGATAGTACCAGCTGCTGTTTCCATTGTGATAACATGAATGATGGTAGATAATACCAGCTGCTGTTTCCATAGTGATAACATGAATGATGGTAGATAGTACCAGCTGCTGTTTCCATAGTGATAACATGAATGATGGTAGATAGTACCAGCTGCTGTTTCCATAGTGATAACATGAATGATGGTAGATAGTACCAGCTGCTGTTTCCATAGTGATAACATGAATGATGGTAGATAGTACCAGCTGCTGTTTCCATAGTGATAACATGAATGATGGTAGATAGTACCAGCTGCTGTTTCCATAGTGATAACATGAATGATGGTAGATAGTACCAGCTGCTGTTTCCATAGTGATAACATGAATGATGGTAGATAATACCAGCTGCTGTTTCCATAGTGATAACATGAATGATGGTAGATAGTACCAGCTGCTGTTTCCATAGTGATAACATGAATGATGGTAGATAGTACCAGCTGCTGTTTCCATAGTGATAACATGAATGATGGTAGATAGTACCAGCTGCTGTTTCCATAGTGATAACATGAATGATGGTAGATAATACCAACTGCTGTTTCCATAGTGATAACATGAATGATGGTAGATAGTACAAGCTGCTGTTTCCATAGTGATAACATGAATGATGGTAGATAGTACCAGCTGCTGTTTCCATTGTGATAACATGAATGATGGTACATAATACCAGCTGCTGTTTCCATAGTGATAACATGAATGATGGTAGATAGTACAAGCTGCTGTTTCCATAGTGATAACATGAATGATGGTAGATAGTACAAGCTGCTGTTTCCATCGTGATAACATGAATGATGGTAGATAATACAAGCTGCTGTTTCCATCGTGATAACATGAATGATGGTAGATAGTACAAGCTGCTGTTTCCATCGTGATAACATGAATGATGGTAGATAATACAAGCTGCTGTTTCCATCGTGATAACATGAATGATGGCAGATAATACAAGCTGCTGTTTCCATAGTGATAACATGAATGATGGTAGATAATACCAGCTGCTGTTTCCATAGTGATAACATGAATGATGGTAGATAATACAAGCTGCTGTTTCCATAGTGATAACATGAATGATGGTAGATAATACAAGCTGCTGTTTCCAAAGTGATAACATGAATGATGGTAGATAATACCAGCTGCTGTTTCCATAGTGATAACATGAATGATGGTAGATAATACAAGCTGCTGTTTCCATAGTGATAACATGAATGATGGTAGATAGTACCAGCTGCTGTTTCCATAGTGATAACATGAATGATGGTAGATAATACAAGCTGCTGTTTCCATAGTGATAACATGAATGATGGTAGATAGTACCAGCTGCTGTTTCCATTGTGATAACATGAATGATGGTAGATAATACCAGCTGCTGTTTCCATAGTGATAACATGAATGATGGTAGACAGTACCAGCTGCTGTTTCCATAGTGATAACATGAATGATGGTAGATAGTACCAGCTGCTGTTTCCATAGTGATAACATGAATGATGGTAGATAGTACCAGCTGCTGTTTCCATAGTGATAACATGAATGATGGTAGATAATACCAGCTGCTGTTTCCATAGTGATAACATGAATGATGGTAGATAGTACCAGCTGCTGTTTCCATAGTGATAACATGAATGATGGTAGATAGTACCAGCTGCTGTTTCCATAGTGATAACATGAATGATGGTAGATAGTACCAGCTGCTGTTTCCATAGTGATAACATGAATGATGGTAGATAATACCAGCTGCTGTTTCCATAGTGATAACATGAATGATGGTAGATAGTACAAGCTGCTGTTTCCATAGTGATAACATGAATGATGGTAGATAGTACCAGCTGCTGTTTCCATTGTGATAACATGAATGATGGTAGATAATACCAGCTGCTGTTTCCATAGTGATAACATGAATGATGGTAGATAGTACAAGCTGCTGTTTCCATAGTGATAACATGAATGATGGTAGATAGTACAAGCTGCTGTTTCCATAGTGATAACATGAATGATGGTAGATAATACAAGCTGCTGTTTCCATCGTGATAACATGAATGATGGCAGATAATACAAGCTGCTGTTTCCATAGTGATAACATGAATGATGGTAGATAATACCAGCTGCTGTTTCCATAGTGATAACATGAATGATGGTAGATAATACAAGCTGCTCTTTCCATCGTGATAACATGAATGATGGTAGATAATACAAGCTGCTGTTTCCATAGTGATAACATGAATGATGGTAGATAATACCAGCTGCTGTTTCCATAGTGATAACATGAATGATGGTAGATAATACAAGCTGCTGTTTCCATAGTGATAACATGAATGATGGTAGATAATACCAGCTGCTGTTTCCATAGTGATAACATGAATGATGGTAGATAATACCAGCTGCTGTTTCCATCGTGATAACATGAATGATGGTAGATAATACCAGCTGCTGTTTCCATAGTGATAACATGAATGATGGTAGATAATACCAGCTGCTGTTTCCATAGTGATAACATGAATGATGGTAGATAGTACAAGCTGCTGTTTCCATAGTGATAACATGAATGATGGTAGATAATACAAGCTGCTGTTTCCATCGTGATAACATGAATGATGGCAGATAATACAAGCTGCTGTTTCCATAGTGATAACATGAATGATGGTAGATAATACCAGCTGCTGTTTCCATAGTGATAACATGAATGATGGTAGATAATACAAGCTGCTGTTTCCATAGTGATAACATGAATGATGGTAGATAATACAAGCTGCTGTTTCCATAGTGATAACATGAATGATGGTAGATAATACCAGCTGCTGTTTCCAGAGTGATAACATGAATGATGGTAGATAATACAAGCTGCTGTTTCCATAGTGATAACATGAATGATGGTAGATAATACCAGCTGCTGTTTCCATAGTGATAACATGAATGATGGTAGATAATACCAGCTGCTGTTTCCATAGTGATAACATGAATGATGGTAGATAGTACAAGCTGCTGTTTCCATAGTGATAACATGAATGATGGTAGATAGTACCAGCTGCTGTTTCCATTGTGATAACGTGAATGATGGTAGATAATACCAGCTGCTGTTTCCATAGTGATAACATGAATGATGGTAGATAGTACAAGCTGCTGTTTCCATAGTGATAACATGAATGATGGTAGATAGTACAAGCTGCTGTTTCCATAGTGATAACATGAATGATGGTAGATAATACAAGCTGCTGTTTCCATAGTGATAACATGAATGATGGTAGATAATACAAGCTGCTGTTTCCATCGTGATAACATGAATGATGGTAGATAATACCAGCTGCTGTTTCCATAGTGATAACATGAATGATGGTAGATAATACCAGCTGCTGTTTCCAGAGTGATAACATGAATGATGGTAGATAATACAAGCTGCTGTTTCCATAGTGATAACATGAATGATGGTAGATAATACCAGCTGCTGTTTCCATAGTGATAACATGAATGATGGTAGATAATACCAGCTGCTGTTTCCATAGTGATAACATGAATGATGGTAGATAGTACAAGCTGCTGTTTCCATAGTGATAACATGAATGATGGTAGATAGTACCAGCTGCTGTTTCCATTGTGATAACATGAATGATGGTAGATAATACCAGCTGCTGTTTCCATAGGGATAACATGAATGATGGTAGATAGTAAAAGCTGCTGTTTCCATAGTGATAACATGAATGATGGTAGATAGTACAAGCTGCTGTTTCCATAGTGATAACATGAATGATGGTAGATAATACAAGCTGCTGTTTCCATAGTGATAACATGAATGATGGTAGATAATACAAGCTGCTGTTTCCATCGTGATAACATGAATGATGGTAGATAATACCAGCTGCTGTTTCCATAGTGATAACATGAATGATGGCAGATAATACAAGCTGCTGTTTCCATCGTGATAACATGAATGATGGCAGATAATACAAGCTGCTGTTTCCATAGTGATAACATGAATGATGGTAGATAATACAAGCTGCTGTTTCCATCGTGATAACATGAATGATGGTAGATAATACCAGCTGCTGTTTCCATAGTGATAACATGAATGATGGTAGATAGTACAAGCTGCTGTTTCCATAGTGATAACATGAATGATGGTAGATAATACAAGCTGCTGTTTCCATCGTGATAACATGAATGATGGCAGATAATACAAGCTGCTGTTTCCATAGTGATAACATGAATGATGGTAGATAGTACAAGCTGCTGTTTCCATAGTGATAACATGAATGATGGTAGATAGTACCAGCTGCTGTTTCCATAGTGATAACATGAATGATGGTAGATAGTACCAGCTGCTGTTTCCATAGTGATAACATGAATGATGGTAGATAGTACCAGCTGCTGTTTCCATAGTGATAACATGAATGATGGTAGATAGTACAAGCTGCTGTTTCCATAGTGATAACATGAATGATGGTAGATAATACAAGCTGCTGTTTCCATGGTGATAACATGAATGATGGCAGATAATACAAGCTGATGTTTCCATGGTGATAACATGAATGATGGTAGATAGTACAGGCTGCTGTTTCCATAGTGATAACATGAATGATGGTAGATAGTACAGGCTACTGTTTCCATTGTGATAACATGAATGATGGTAGATAGTACAAGCTGCTGTTTCCATAGTGATAACATGAATGATGGGAGATAGTACAGGCTGCTGTTTCCATAGCGATAACATGAATGATGGTAGATAGTACAAGCTGCTGTTTCCATCGTGATAACATGAATGATGGTAGATAATACAAGCTGCTGTTTCCATGGTGATAACATGAATGATGGCAGATAATACAAGCTGCTGTTTCCATAGTGATAACATGAATGATGGTAGATAGTACCAGCTGCTGTTTCCATAGTGATAACATGAATGATGGTAGATAGTACCAGCTGCTGTTTCCATAGTGATAACATGAATGATGGTAGATAGTACCAGCTGCTGTTTCCATAGTGATAACATGAATGATGGTAGATAGTACAAGCTGCTGTTTCCATCGTGATAACATGAATGATGGTAGATAGTACAAGCTGCTGTTGCCATAGTGATAACATGAATTATGGTAGATAGTACAGGCTGCTGTTTCCATTGTGATAACATGAATGATGGTAGATAATACAAGCTGCTGTTTCCATCGTGATAACATGAATGATGGCAGATAGTACAAGCTGCTGTTTCCATGGTGATAACATGAATGATGGTAGATAATACAAGCTGCTGTTTCCATTGTGACAACATGAATGATTGTAGATAATACAAGCTGCTGTTTCCATCGTGATCACATGAATGATGGTAGAATGTAGATAGTACCAGCTGCTGTTTCCATAGTGATAACATGAATGATGGTAGATAATACAAGCTGCCGTTTCCATGGTGATAACATGAATGATTGTAGATAATACAATCTGCTGTTTCCATCGTGATAACATGAATGATGGTAGAATGTAGATAGTACCAGCTGCTGTTTCCATAGTGATAACATGAATGATGGTAGATAGTACAGGCTGCTGTTTCCATTGTGATAACATGAATGATGGTAGATTGTACAATCTGCTGTTTCCATAGTAATAACATGAATACAACATGCATTTTAAGGCCATTTTCCCTACTAGAGCAGGGGTTAGCCTTGCGGTCCCCATGACAATCGTCTCCATTTTGCCCTATTTTCTGCATCTCTCCTTGTTAACCCCCTTGCCCGCATTTCTTCTTCCACCATCTTTAGCCAAGTCTTTCTCGGTCTTCCCCGTCCTCTACTTCCTTCTACATTCATTTCCATCACTCTTCTCAACCAGTCACTTTCATCCTTCCTCAACACATGACCAAACCATCTCAACCTGTTCCTCTTCACAGCATCAATCACAGGCAATATTCCCATCATCTTTCGCAATTCATCATTTGTCTTCCTCTCTCTCAACGATACTCCGCACATCCGTCGAACCATTCGCATTTCCACCCTTTCCAACCTTCGTTGCTGCTCTACGTTCATTATCCATGTCTCGCTCCCATAAATCATAACACTTCTCACACCTGCAGCATACACCTTTCCCTTCAGCTTCAACGACACTCCCCTCCTCATCAGCACGCCACTCAATTCCCGAAACTTCTTCCATGTACATCTCACTCGAGCAACCGTTGCCGAGTCTGATCCACCTTCTCCATTCAGCATGTCTCCGAGGTAGTAATAACATGAATGATGGTAGATAATAAATGCTGCTGTTTCCATGGTGATAACATGAATGATGGTAGATAATAAATGCTGCTGTTTCCATAGTAATAACATGAATGATGCTCGATAATAAATGCTGCTGTTTCCATAGTAATAACATGAATGATGGTCGATAATAAATGCTGCTGTTTCCATAGTGATAACATGAATGATGGTCGATAATAAATGCTGCTGTTTCCATGGTGATAACATGAATGATGGTAGACAATGCAAGCTGCTGTTTCCATAGTGATGACATGAATGATGGCAGATAGTACAAGCTGCTGTTTCCATAGTAATAACATGAATGATGGTCGATAATAAATGCTGCTGTTTCCATGGTGATAACATGAATGATGGTAGACAATGCAAGCTGCTGTTTCCATAGTGATAACATGAATGATGGTAGATAGTACAGGCTGCTGTTTCCATAGTGATAACATGAATGATGGTAGACAATGCAAGCTGCTGTTTCCATAGTGATAACATGAATGATGGTAGATAGTACAAGCTGCTGTTTCCATAGTGATAACATGAATGATGGTAGACAATGCAAGCTGCTGTTTCCATCGTGATAACATGAATGATGGCAGATAGTACAAGCTGCTGTTTCCATAGTGATAACATGAATGATGGTAGACAATGCAGGCTGCTGTTTCCATAGTGATAACATGAATGATGGTAGATAATACAAGCTGCTGTTTCCATAGTGATAACATGAATGATGGTAGATAGTACCAGCTGCTGTTTCCATAGTGATAACATGAATGATGGTAGATAGTACCAGCTGCTGTTTCCATAGTGATAACATGAATGATGGTAGATAATACCAGCTGCTGTTTCCATAGTGATAACATGAATGATGGTAGATAGTACAAGCTGCTGTTTCCATAGTGATAACATGAATGATGGTAGATAGTACCAGCTGCTGTTTCCATTGTGATAACATGAATGATGGTAGATAATACCAGCTGCTGTTTCCATAGTGATAACATGAATGATGGTAGATAGTACAAGCTGCTGTTTCCATAGTGATAACATGAATGATGGTAGATAGTACAAGCTGCTGTTTCCATAGTGATAACATGAATGATGGTAGATAATACAAGCTGCTGTTTCCATCGTGATAACATGAATGATGGCAGATAATACAAGCTGCTGTTTCCATAGTGATAACATGAATGATGGTAGATAATACCAGCTGCTGTTTCCATAGTGATAACATGAATGATGGTAGATAATACAAGCTGCTCTTTCCATCGTGATAACATGAATGATGGTAGATAATACAAGCTGCTGTTTCCATAGTGATAACATGAATGATGGTAGATAATACCAGCTGCTGTTTCCATAGTGATAACATGAATGATGGTAGATAATACAAGCTGCTGTTTCCATAGTGATAACATGAATGATGGTAGATAATACCAGCTGCTGTTTCCATAGTGATAACATGAATGATGGTAGATAATACCAGCTGCTGTTTCCATCGTGATAACATGAATGATGGTAGATAATACCAGCTGCTGTTTCCATAGTGATAACATGAATGATGGTAGATAATACCAGCTGCTGTTTCCATAGTGATAACATGAATGATGGTAGATAGTACAAGCTGCTGTTTCCATAGTGATAACATGAATGATGGTAGATAATACAAGCTGCTGTTTCCATCGTGATAACATGAATGATGGCAGATAATACAAGCTGCTGTTTCCATAGTGATAACATGAATGATGGTAGATAATACCAGCTGCTGTTTCCATAGTGATAACATGAATGATGGTAGATAATACAAGCTGCTGTTTCCATAGTGATAACATGAATGATGGTAGATAATACAAGCTGCTGTTTCCATAGTGATAACATGAATGATGGTAGATAATACCAGCTGCTGTTTCCAGAGTGATAACATGAATGATGGTAGATAATACAAGCTGCTGTTTCCATAGTGATAACATGAATGATGGTAGATAATACCAGCTGCTGTTTCCATAGTGATAACATGAATGATGGTAGATAATACCAGCTGCTGTTTCCATAGTGATAACATGAATGATGGTAGATAGTACAAGCTGCTGTTTCCATAGTGATAACATGAATGATGGTAGATAGTACCAGCTGCTGTTTCCATTGTGATAACGTGAATGATGGTAGATAATACCAGCTGCTGTTTCCATAGTGATAACATGAATGATGGTAGATAGTACAAGCTGCTGTTTCCATAGTGATAACATGAATGATGGTAGATAGTACAAGCTGCTGTTTCCATAGTGATAACATGAATGATGGTAGATAATACAAGCTGCTGTTTCCATAGTGATAACATGAATGATGGTAGATAATACAAGCTGCTGTTTCCATCGTGATAACATGAATGATGGTAGATAATACCAGCTGCTGTTTCCATAGTGATAACATGAATGATGGTAGATAATACCAGCTGCTGTTTCCAGAGTGATAACATGAATGATGGTAGATAATACAAGCTGCTGTTTCCATAGTGATAACATGAATGATGGTAGATAATACCAGCTGCTGTTTCCATAGTGATAACATGAATGATGGTAGATAATACCAGCTGCTGTTTCCATAGTGATAACATGAATGATGGTAGATAGTACAAGCTGCTGTTTCCATAGTGATAACATGAATGATGGTAGATAGTACCAGCTGCTGTTTCCATTGTGATAACATGAATGATGGTAGATAATACCAGCTGCTGTTTCCATAGGGATAACATGAATGATGGTAGATAGTAAAAGCTGCTGTTTCCATAGTGATAACATGAATGATGGTAGATAGTACAAGCTGCTGTTTCCATAGTGATAACATGAATGATGGTAGATAATACAAGCTGCTGTTTCCATAGTGATAACATGAATGATGGTAGATAATACAAGCTGCTGTTTCCATCGTGATAACATGAATGATGGTAGATAATACCAGCTGCTGTTTCCATAGTGATAACATGAATGATGGCAGATAATACAAGCTGCTGTTTCCATCGTGATAACATGAATGATGGCAGATAATACAAGCTGCTGTTTCCATAGTGATAACATGAATGATGGTAGATAATACAAGCTGCTGTTTCCATCGTGATAACATGAATGATGGTAGATAATACCAGCTGCTGTTTCCATAGTGATAACATGAATGATGGTAGATAGTACAAGCTGCTGTTTCCATAGTGATAACATGAATGATGGTAGATAATACAAGCTGCTGTTTCCATCGTGATAACATGAATGATGGCAGATAATACAAGCTGCTGTTTCCATAGTGATAACATGAATGATGGTAGATAGTACAAGCTGCTGTTTCCATAGTGATAACATGAATGATGGTAGATAGTACCAGCTGCTGTTTCCATAGTGATAACATGAATGATGGTAGATAGTACCAGCTGCTGTTTCCATAGTGATAACATGAATGATGGTAGATAGTACCAGCTGCTGTTTCCATAGTGATAACATGAATGATGGTAGATAGTACAAGCTGCTGTTTCCATAGTGATAACATGAATGATGGTAGATAATACAAGCTGCTGTTTCCATGGTGATAACATGAATGATGGCAGATAATACAAGCTGATGTTTCCATGGTGATAACATGAATGATGGTAGATAGTACAGGCTGCTGTTTCCATAGTGATAACATGAATGATGGTAGATAGTACAGGCTACTGTTTCCATTGTGATAACATGAATGATGGTAGATAGTACAAGCTGCTGTTTCCATAGTGATAACATGAATGATGGTAGATAGTACAGGCTGCTGTTTCCATAGCGATAACATGAATGATGGTAGATAGTACAAGCTGCTGTTTCCATCGTGATAACATGAATGATGGTAGATAATACAAGCTGCTGTTTCCATGGTGATAACATGAATGATGGCAGATAATACAAGCTGCTGTTTCCATAGTGATAACATGAATGATGGTAGATAGTACCAGCTGCTGTTTCCATAGTGATAACATGAATGATGGTAGATAGTACCAGCTGCTGTTTCCATAGTGATAACATGAATGATGGTAGATAGTACCAGCTGCTGTTTCCATAGTGATAACATGAATGATGGTAGATAATACAAGCTGCTGTTTCCATCGTGATAACATGAATGATGGCAGATAGTACAAGCTGCTGTTTCCATGGTGATAACATGAATGATGGTAGATAATACAAGCTGCTGTTTCCATTGTGACAACATGAATGATTGTAGATAATACAAGCTGCTGTTTCCATCGTGATCACATGAATGATGGTAGAATGTAGATAGTACCAGCTGCTGTTTCCATAGTGATAACATGAATGATGGTAGATAATACAAGCTGCCGTTTCCATGGTGATAACATGAATGATTGTAGATAATACAATCTGCTGTTTCCATCGTGATAACATGAATGATGGTAGAATGTAGATAGTACCAGCTGCTGTTTCCATAGTGATAACATGAATGATGGTAGATACTACAAGCTGCTGTTTCCATGGTGATAACATGAATGATTGTAGATAATACAATCTGCTGTTTCCATCGTGATAACATGAATGATGGTAGAATGTAGATAGTACCAGCTGCTGTTTCCATAGTGATAACATGAATGATGGTAGATAGTACAGGCTGCTGTTTCCATTGTGATAACATGAATGATGGTAGATTGTACAATCTGCTGTTTCCATAGTAATAACATGAATACAACATGCATTTTAAGGCCATTTTCCCTACTAGAGCAGGGGTTAGCCTTGCGGTCCCCATGACAATCGTCTCCATTTTGCCCTATTTTCTGCATCTCTCCTTGTTAACCCCCTTGCCCGCATTTCTTCTTCCACCATCTTTAGCCAAGTCTTTCTCGGTCTTCCCCGTCCTCTACTTCCTTCTACATTCATTTCCATCACTCTTCTCAACCAGTCACTTTCATCCTTCCTCAACACATGACCAAACCATCTCAACCTGTTCCTCTTCACAGCATCAATCACAGGCAATATTCCCATCATCTTTCGCAATTCATCATTTGTCTTCCTCTCTCTCAACGATACTCCGCACATCCGTCGAACCATTCGCATTTCCACCCTTTCCAACCTTCGTTGCTGCTCTACGTTCATTATCCATGTCTCGCTCCCATAAATCATAACACTTCTCACACCTGCAGCATACACCTTTCCCTTCAGCTTCAACGACACTCCCCTCCTCATCAGCACGCCACTCAATTCCCGAAACTTCTTCCATGTACATCTCACTCGAGCAACCGTTGCCGAGTCTGATCCACCTTCTCCATTCAGCATGTCTCCGAGGTAGTAATAACATGAATGATGGTAGATAATAAATGCTGCTGTTTCCATGGTGATAACATGAATGATGGTAGATAATAAATGCTGCTGTTTCCATAGTAATAACATGAATGATGCTCGATAATAAATGCTGCTGTTTCCATAGTAATAACATGAATGATGGTCGATAATAAATGCTGCTGTTTCCATAGTGATAACATGAATGATGGTCGATAATAAATGCTGCTGTTTCCATGGTGATAACATGAATGATGGTAGACAATGCAAGCTGCTGTTTCCATAGTGATGACATGAATGATGGCAGATAGTACAAGCTGCTGTTTCCATAGTAATAACATGAATGATGGTCGATAATAAATGCTGCTGTTTCCATGGTGATAACATGAATGATGGTAGACAATGCAAGCTGCTGTTTCCATAGTGATAACATGAATGATGGTAGATAGTACAGGCTGCTGTTTCCATAGTGATAACATGAATGATGGTAGACAATGCAAGCTGCTGTTTCCATAGTGATAACATGAATGATGGTAGATAGTACAAGCTGCTGTTTCCATAGTGATAACATGAATGATGGTAGACAATGCAAGCTGCTGTTTCCATCGTGATAACATGAATGATGGCAGATAGTACAAGCTGCTGTTTCCATAGTGATAACATGAATGATGGTAGACAATGCAAGCTGCTGTTTCCATAGTGATAACATGAATGATGGTAGATAATACAAGCTGCTGTTTCCATAGTGATAACATGAATGATGGTAGATAATACAAGCTGCTGTTTCCATTGTGACAACATGAATGATGGTAGATAGTACAAGCTGCTGTTTCCATAGCGATAACATGAATGATGGTAGATAGTACAAGCTGCTGTTTCCATCGTGATAACATGAATGATGGTAGATAGTACAAGCTGCTGTTTCCATAGTGATAACATGAATGATGGTAGATAGTACAAGCTGCTGTTTCCATAGTGATAACATGAATGATGGTAGATAATACAAGCTGCTGTTTCCATTGTGATAACATGAATGATGGTAGATAGTGTAGGGGAAGTAGTGATGGAGACTCAAGACTCCAATGACCGGACACAGGTTTTACAAAAGGTCTGGTTTATTAACTGGTTGTTCACTTTCATTCCAATACCAAATAACTACCGTTTAACTCAATAGACCAGGTCACTCTATCCGCATGGTCCTTCTCGTTCGGCCGATGTTCCTCCGCCATTCCCGTCGGGCAGAGGTTCTGATGATGGGCACTCGTTCGCTCCGTCGAGCAGGAGTTATCGTGGCAAGTCTCTTTGACTCAACGTTTGCTCTGGTTTATACGGACAAACTGGAGTTAATCCCCTGTCCGCTGAATGTTAATCCTTTCTCCGCTAATGCCCCGAGGTCATGCATGCACCGAGTCCTGGCATCAGCTCGCTCCCCTCCTGCTGCGAGTTCCGTTTACCAAACGATAGGGGGGTGCTCCAGCCAGGGGCTGTGACCAGGTGGACAAGAGATTACCATGTTCGTGCACATTCTTGGCATCCATTTACGAAATCGTTACCAGCCTTTAATCAATGAGTTACCAGTGCCTTTCTTTCATATGTTGCACTGAGTTACACTTCCACAATTCCCTCATCTTTTTGTTTTTGTTTATATTAACCATTAATCTAAACATCAATATAAGTAAACAGTCAATCACTACAAGTAAACATCATTACAAGTATAAGTAAATAATCATAACTTTGGTAATCAAATTCCCTTAGGCATACACCGTCATCCTGCAAGAATCACAAAACATTTCGTTGGTCATTGACTCCTTCCATATTGTTCAATCTATTGCATTTGCATCACAAATATCTTTTCAAAACAACACTTCACCATCACCAAGATACAACAATTTCACTTCATTTTCAAGTTTTGTAAAGCATCTGCACCATCTGGCAAAAACGTTTGCCTCCACACAAATGTTGACTTTGTTTGAAAGGAAGGGCTGATCACTTGTGTTTGAATCCAGGTATGAAACATTTTCTCCTAATGTCTTCATAGCTCCTGCACTACTTCGTGTAGGATTTCGCTGTTGTGGTAACATTGCGGAGTCATAGACTGACCCTGCTCTCCATGTAGCATTCTTGCCACTTTTTGCTGTGAACCATAATGATTCCTTGAACAAGGCCTTCGCCGAGTTGTAGTCGACTTGCCTCCTCCCTCATTATGAGTGGGCAGCAAGTATTGGTGTGACGTTGATTGGCCAGCAAGATATGGAACAGGGATGCCGGATGCATCCACAATGATGTTGGGACCATGGTGTTCAGGTCATCCATGGTCCATACCAGGAGTGGCCCGCAGAATCGTGCACAGCTGTTGTGACAAGGGCACAGCCGTTTTTTGCAGCTCCATGCTGGTTCCCCGGACGTTGGTGAAGTAATAACATATGTCCCCGCATTTCACAGAGGTTGCAGGTAAAATGTCGTTGTCCTGCAACTTCTGATGTGATGAATGTTCGAAGCCTTCGAACAAGAGTAAGTGATCGCCTTTCTTTCATATGTTGCAGTGTGATCCAGGCAAATGGTCACATAAATTTCCTTGGTGAAGGTAAGCATTCATCTCCAAGTTACACGGGAGAATGTCTTCATCATTCTTTGAGAAAGAGGGTGTATGCCACGATTAACTTCATTTTTTAGCCACAAATTTTCTTTCTCGAACTTCTTCCCAATTCCGTTAGCACTCCCTTCAAAATGTGATCTCGTCTTATCTTTATGCTCAGTCACATCTGAATCTGCTTTCCACACACACTGAATCAGATAGGGTACATCTTACCATGAAATCAGCATAATCATGTATATCTTCCGACAGTTTCACATTCAACAATTTGTTGTTTTCCCTTACAACATTCAAAAAGTTATACTCATTTATATGCGTCACACAAATAATATTCAATCAGGTATGTATTTCACTACTAAACTAAGAATAGCATCCACAATTGCTTTCAGGTTAATATAGTTCAAAAATTAGCTTGTGCAGGTATTTTAGCACTACTCTAAGAAAATAAATTGTATATGATTACAATCACAAACAGGAATATCTAATTCCAAACAAAAATTTTCCCAAACCAACAAATTAAGCATAATGTATTATTACCATAATTCCTCTCCACTTTTTCTTTTCCCCTTTTTTTTTTTTTTTCTAACAGTGTGTCACTCGTGGTGATATGAGTTCACTGATATTGTGATTGACACAACTCATAACATTGTCGTTATGCCATTATCTTAATTCTACTGTTTATGTCGCCATAAAAGTCTTCCTTTTCTGGTTCCACATTTCTTTCCTCATTTGTCACTTCATGCGTTATCATCGTGTTGTTGGTTACCTTATTCAAACACACCGTCACTAAGGCTTTCAAGCAAGCCACCACTAAAACAATTGCCAATATAACTACTAAACCAACAAACAAGTCTGCTACTCCTTGTATATATTCATACCTATGACATAGTTATATGTCGATGACATTCAACATTATATACCAAACTAACAAGCTTCCTAAAAGGTAAATAAAGAAAATCCCTTAATATGTAACATAAATCAGATTATTTGTCTTACCCTGATCCCCCTATCTCCCGGGGTTGAACTCAATCCCCTGATCATGAGTGTAGTTGTGATACATTTTTTTTTTTTTACTCATGTTGTATTAATATCAGCAGGTAATTGTATGTCATGTAGGCAAATAAATGTCACTATCCCAAGTAGGAATATCACATGTTGAAAATGTAATGTTTATCAATGCAAGGGGTGTTAAAATGTAATTCAAATGACTGTAAATCACGACTATCATTTATCTGCCACTGAATGTTCTGCTGGGCTGCTAGGTGCAGCCTTATTTTCTGTGGGATCGTCCACCTTAGCCCCATGTGCTTGTTTGCGATGAGGGGCATGAATCCAACTTTCTATTTTGGGTCCATATTTTTTTTCTATTCTTATCAATCTCCTATGGTTTATCATTTCGTTCCAAGATACCGCAACCAAAGGTTTTAACCAAAGCTCTACCAAACTATTTCCAATTTGAACAAAAAATGCCAGTGAAACAATGATTCGAAGAATTAACTTCAAGGGGTCAATAAATTTATTCTATAGCCAGATCTAATTTTCCCATCCAATAGTTTGCCTTGCCACATGTCATATTATAACACTTTAATAAACCTTCGAAAAATGTTTCCCATCTCAACAAATTTCCTTTTTTTCAAATAGCCATGTGTAACTTACGTATTTAACTACAATTTCCTCTCAATTTGTTTGGCCTAACTGGCCGCAAAAGTGGCTGCCAGCATGCAGTACCGTTTTTTATCTACCAAGGAAGTGCTCGTCCACACAAGACCTCTACCAAAATGTTGTTTGTAAAAACAAATCTGGGATTTCTGATTACATGGATGCACACTCTCAGGACATTTTCAGGCTGCTGTTAACAATCCACTACGATAACTTAATTCCTTTACCCACAATCAAATAATTAGTACAAATTGAGGATATTATCCCTATCACATTCTTTTATAGATTCATTATGTTGGATCTAATTTTTCCCAATAATTTTCCACTGCTGTAAGGCAGAACAATAGCTCTCATAAGTCTTTGTAATATCTCACTTCATTTACCCAGCATCGAAGAATTTATTTACTATCCATTCCCATCTGTTAACCAGTGACTTTGTTTGAACTCCAAAACTTAATTTGATGAATCCCATGTGTACAGCTACCACTTATTGAAACCCATACTTTTGTAGAAAATATCCAAGTAAGTGTTTTTATTTTAAACCCCCTTAACTGTTGCTCATCCATTTCTATGCACCCAGTGAGTACTACTGACACCAGTATGCCAATATAGGTGTGCGAGTTTAACAAATATGTTGCAGGGACGGTGGGAGGGATTTTCGAAGCTCCACACGGTCTCCACGTTTTTCGAAGTTAAGTCTGTTCACAATTGTATTTTGTCGAAACTGTATTTATCTTTAGGTGTGTGAAGTTATTGTGTGCAACTTTGGTTGTTTCTCGGTGTTTATCTTTCATAAATTGATCGTCTGTTTGCCGTGTCGCGAGTAAGGCCTTTGCCGCGTCGCGAACGATTTGAAATCGAAGTTAAGTGATTGTTCCCATTTGTATTTTCGTTAAAACTGTATTTATTTATGGTGTTGTACGTATATTGTGTCCCGACGAAGATTTTTCGGTGCAAATCTTTCATACCTGTATTGAAAATCGTGTTAATTCGCGTCGTGTCTTGAGGCCTTGTACAGTGTGCACTGTACAACCTTGAGGCTTTGTTTTTCTCTCAGTGGTCCGTCGTTTGTGATCCAATAACTTTCGTTCTCTGTATTCCCAGTCTTTTCACCCATAGCCTACTTCCTTGTGTAAATCTCAACTCAAAAAAAACAAAAAAAAAAAAACATTTCCTTCTCTGTTCTCATTCGTTTATTCATTCTTATTCGTTCGTTCGTTCTTCGACCACGTGTTTCTCCCCCATTTCCCCAGATAGTTTTCACTCATTAACCTTCAATGTTTACACTTTCCCCTCAAGTTATGTATTCCGTCATATTTTATAACACCTTTTTCTTCTTCTTCTTTAAAAGGCTGCTTTCGACTTGCTCACCAAATCAATTCATCCCAAAAAAAATACCCATCTCCTATAGTGCCTTTTTTCTACATTCCCTAAACTCTCCTGCACTCCATCCTCCATCCAGCGTCCTTAAACGTATTTTTAACTTGAAGGTCACAAGAAACTCATTTTGCAATAAATGTTCGTTTCCCATAAATCGTACACTTTCAAAAATCCAATCTCACCCCTCCCCTCCAAATCTTCCCCATAACCCCTCCCCTCCAAATCTTCCCCATCACCCCTCCCCTCCAAATCTTCCCCATCACCCATCCCTTTCAAATCTCCCCCCTTGCCCCCTCCCTCCTAAACTACCCCCTCACCCCTCCCCACCAAGACGCCCCCTCGCCCCTCCCCTCCTAGACTCCTGCCTCACCCCTCCCCTCCAAATCTCCCCCATATCCCATCCCTTTCAAATCCCTCCCCTTGTCCCTTCCCTCCCAAACTCCCCCCTCACCCCTCCCCTTCAAATCTCCCCACCCTCATTGCTTCTCAATTTCAATCTCCCCACCCTCAATTTCCCCCCTCTCACTCCCCCTCCTCAAAGCGTCCTCCCCGCTTCTTCCCCCTTCAAACTCTCACCTCCATCTCCCCCAACCTTCTGCCTCGCTCTTCCCCCTCCTCAAATAACACCTCATTGTGGCTCACCCAATCACCATCAAACCTTTTGTCCGCCCCATCCTTCCCTTTCTCCGAGCTATTCTGAAATCTCTGACACACCTTCAACAGCTCTCCCTACCTCTTCCACCTCTTCCACATCTTACCCTACCCCTCCTCCCCCCTGTTCTGTATCTGATGCTCCCCCTTCCTCTTCATTAACGGTATGGACCTCAAACATCCGGGGCCTTCGTTCAAACTTAACTGATCTCTCCATACAGGTTGCTTCTGTCAAACCAGACGTGATCTGCTTAACAGAAACTTTCCTCCTTTATGATGTCTCTGATTCCATAGTATCTCTCCCGGGCTACTCCCTCCTCCGGTATGATAGACCTGAGCCTCGTCCTGGAGGCGGGGTTGCTATCTTTATCAAAAACTCTCTTCCTCACTCGCCCTGCACTGCACTCTCTCCACCTCACCCCCAGGAATACCTCTGGCTACGGCTTCCCCTTCGCTCCCACCTCTTGTTCATATGTGTGTTGTACCGTCCACCAAACAGTGATGACTCCATCTACATCTCGCTGTCTGATGATATGGACCAACTTCTATCTACTCATCCCAACTCTCTCTTCCTCATATGTGGTGATTTCAACTGTCATCATGCCAGTTGGCTGGGTGTGGGTACCTCTCTCACCAGCCATGGCTCCTCAGCAAAGGACTTCTGCGACTCACTGGGACTGACACAATCTGTCAATTTCCCGACCCGGATCTCAGTCAACGGAACATCTTCTCTTCTGGACTTGGTTATGACTAACTTCCCTGAAAATGTCTGCTGCTCTTCTTCTGCTCCGATCGGATCATCTGATCATGTCCTTGTTAAAGTGGACATCTCTCTGACCATCCTCAGGGAGCCTGCTCAGCGTCGACGAGTCTGGCATTTCACTCAGGCCAACTGGCACGGTCTTCAAGCAGCCATCAATCATCTGGACTGGTCTCCCATCTCGACCACCTCTGACATCAACTCATCCTGGGAATTCTTCCAAAGTAAATTGCTCTCTCTCATGCACAGATTTATCCCATCTCGTCTTCAGTTGTCATACCCTTCCTCCCGTCCATGGTACACGGAATCTTGTGGTGAGGCTGTTGCCCAGAAACAACTTGCCTTCATCTCCTGGAAAGTAAATCCAACGGAAGGAAATCTCATTTCCTTTCACAAAGCCCGAAACAAGTGTGTGTCCACCCTCAGGAGAGCCAGGAAACAATATCTCTCCGTTCTCAAGACCGAACTCTCTTATCTATCTCCCTCTTCCAAATCCTGGTGGCGTCTGGTCAAATCCGTTTCTGGTGTTTGTTCCCCCTCCATCCCCTCCTTAACCTCAAACGGCTACACAGCTGACTCCGCACGTGAAAAAGCTGAATGCCTCAACTCTGTGTTTGCCTCTAAATCTTGTGTCCCAAACCCATCCCTCTCTGTACCCACCATACCCAGTCGTACCCTGCTGCTCCTGGACTCCTTGTCCTTTCCTCCTGACAAGGTGGAAAAGTTTCTATCAACCCTCGACTCTGATTCTGCAACTGGACCCGACGGCATCAGCCCAAGTGTCCTAAAATCCTGCTCTGCTGCTCTATCTCACCCTCTCTCTGTTCTCTTCACCCTCTCTTTTGCTCAAGGTCAACTGCCATCTGCTTGGAAATCAGCCAACATCACCGCTTTGCACAAAAAAGGTGCAAAAACAGATCCTTGCAACTACAGACCAATCAGCCTTCTCCCAATTATCAGCAAAGTCATGGAATCCATCATTGCTTCGGATATGAAATCTTTCCTCTTCTCCAATGGCTTGATCTCTGATCATCAATTTGGTTTCAGACCAGGTCACTCTACTCTGGACATGCTGCTTCTGCTGTCTCAACAATGGATGGAGGTCCTCAATGCCAAACAGGAAATTAGAGCTGTCTCCCTCGACATATCACGTGCCTTCGACACGGTCTGGCACCCCGCTCTGCTCACCAAACTCTCCTCCTTTGGTATCCATGGAAATCTCCATGCATGGCTGGCGGACTTCCTCTCTAGTCGTCGTCAACGTGTGGCCCTGAATGGGTTTCTCTCATCTCCTCTTCCTGTTCAGGCTGGAGTTCCCCAAGGCAGTGTTCTGGGCCCTGTGCTTTTTCTGGTCTTCATCAATGATCTCTCTGACTCTCTCGAAAATCCTCTCTATCTCTTTGCTGATGACTCCACTCTCTGCCGCTCCATTCCTCTTCCCTCAGATCGGCAGTCTGCTGCCTCCTCACTCTCTAAAGACCTGGACAAAATCACAGACTGGTCAAACAAGTGGAACATGTCTTTCAATCCTGACAAATCTCACACTCTTACTATGTCTCTCCGAAAAGATAGACTGGACAACCCTCCCATCTACTTTCTCAACAATCCTCTCCAAGAAGTTCTGTCGCTCAAGATTTTGGGTCTCACTATCTGCCATGATCTTTCTTGGGAAAACCACATTTCCAAGCTGGCCTCCAAAGCCAGTCACCGACTGGGCATCCTCCGTCGTGCGAAGTCCTTCCTCGGCACACCTGAGCTCCTCACCACATACAAGGCTTTCATCCGCAGCTCAATGGAATACTGTTCTCCCCTATGGGCCGGTGCTCCTGCCTCACACCTAGCTCGGCTTCACGCTGTTGAAACCAAAGCTTTCAGAATTATTGGAATCTCCCGCGATGAAGCTATCTCTGAGGGCCTTTCACTCACTCACCGCAGGCAGGTAGGTGGTCTTTCTGTCTTCTACCGACTCCTCTCCGGCCTTGCACCCCCAGCTCTCTCTGTGCTCTGTCCCCCAAATATTCCTACAGGTCGCACAAGATCTGCCAGCAACCCTCTGATGGTTAAACTGCCGAAATCTCGGCTCTCTGCTCACCTTCACTCTTTCATTCCTCTTTTCTCCCGCCTCTGGAACAAACTCCCTCACTCCCTTCAATCCCACTCCTCCCTCCAGGTCTTTAAAACAGCTGTTCACCACCATCTCTTATCTTCCCCCATCCAAAACCTTGATCTTTTCTACCCCCGCTAATTCACCCCAGATCCACCTTGTTTGAAATTCCAACTTCCTTCCTGGAAGTCCTGGCAGTGTCCATATGTTTTATGTCCATATGTTTTATACCTCTCCCACCGCCCCCTTCCCATGCCCCCCCCCCCCAAAGCCCTCGCCCTCTCTCAGATCTCTCGATGTCTCCATGTCTCTCGGTCCCTGCTCTCAAATGTTGTGTTTGTGTCCTTCCCCCTCTCTCCCCATCTTGTCTACCGCTCCCGATGTTATTTGTTTTGTGTGTCTGTTTGTCTTTCTGTGTGATTAATGTTCGCTCTTTCACGAGCCTCGATCTTGTATACAAAAAAAAAAAGAAAAAAAAAAAGGTGCACGTGACATCGCGTTCTGAGTATAAATAACGTAACAGCGCATTCATGTCTGCCCCTTGGCTTAAGATTCACAATGCATTCCGTTTTAAAACTCACAATAGTTCAAATCAGCAAGATTTTCTTTACTATTTTCCCATATCATCTATGCCTAATACACATCCATACATACAGCACAATTTATATGCTGATAAAATTCAAGTTTATATATATATATATATATATATATATATATATATATATATATATATAAAAATCCGTGAGCAGAGTATTCTGGGAAGTCAGTGCAAGACCTCTCCCAAATTTGGCTAATTTTGTACTCCCTCATTTCTTTTTATGAAGCTCATATCCATAAATAGCTGTTATTCTCATATAAATTCTATCAAAAATGGAATCCCCAAATTACTCACAATTTTACTATTAATTAATGGCTGCTCATAACCCAGCACATCAAATCTTTATATTCCATCTCCCTTGACAAAAGAGATAATGTTCATAATCAAATTATATTTCTATTTTATTTCACGGATTCTCTCGATATGCGATCCCATCCACATGGAACTATCTATTTTCAGACAAGGCACACTGTCGGTGTCAACAATCTTGTAAGATTGATACACAAAAACACACACACACACATGCATTATGCATATTTGTTTGCGTTGGAACCATTATTTACAGATCAGATGGGTGTCAATTTTATTTCAATTTCATAAAATTTGTCAATCAAATTAAAAATGCTTATACACAAATAAACTAAAAGTCTATTCTTAGAAAACCCCTATGATGTCACATTGAAATTACCCTTTCAGTTCCCACCATAATTTATCCAAATTTGACTACACACCCATTTGCATGTCAGTCGACCACTGACCTATCAATCATGCGGAACACTAGTCCGAAATTCCCACCTGATCATCATGTGACCCTTGTCACTTGGTTTCAAAAATTTGCAAAGCAATTGTTCCAACTTTGTAAATTTAAAATTGTGTGCCCAACATAAAAGATCTAATTTCGGCATGTGATCAATTAATTACTAATTTGCTTACAAGCAAAAGAAAAAAATGAATAATTCTTGCTCCGAAAACTTTTCAGACCCAAGAATCATCGACAGTTATTCATGTTTGTCCAGTAATCTAATTTGTTGAGGCCAATCGTCATTTGGGATTTGTCGCAATGAAGGCCTAATCATTGTCTGAGGTATCGGTCAGCACTGGTACCCTTGATCTTGGTTTACCCTATTAACTTGTCTTCCTGTTGACATACGGACATCTTCTTCTCCAATGTCCCATCTTTCCACACTTGAAACACCGGTTTCTGTCGTTGTCTGATCTGTGCACCTGTGCACTTGTATTGCTGGGCTGCATCTCTACATCCCTGAGTTGCCACTGCAATCTCTCGTTATCTCCTGAAACACGAAAAAATTCTCTGTACCGTCCTTTTTGGGGAGACAACTGGAAATCAGATGGGACAACTGTCACTTTCATTCCTAATTTCGAGGGCAGTTGTGCATTTGTCTCCTCCACTGTATCCTGTATCCTTTTTATTTTAAGTTCTAGATCCGTTATCCGTTCTTGCTGTTCCCGTTGTCTGGATTCACCATCCCAAAGATGGAATGCAAGCCAGTCTACCGTTAGATTCTGTCTCTTCCTGGCTTTCAATCTTTGTTCCAATCTTTCCAATCGACTTCGCTCAAATGTACCATCTCTTGGAAACTCCTCATCATGTCCCTTTGTCCACAAATACCAATTCTCGACCTGCCTTATAGCTTCGGCACCATAACGGTCGTACATATGATGTGTACAAGTACCTTTTTGTGGAATCTCTGGTTGTCCTTGTGTATTCTTGCAGGCTCCATTTCCCATTCTGCCTTTTATCAAAGTAGCGTTGGATGTGTTGTAGCTTGTTCCAGGTTCCTCTAAAGCTTCACTCGTACCTCCAGGAAGGATCTCTTCACCTGTTCACACGGTGATTTCCAGAGAGTCTCCCTCAGCTGTGGCTTTTGCACAATCCAATCTCACAGATCAGTATTTGCAGATGAGCCGGAGGGTCAGTATGAAATGGGTGAATCCTCAGGTGTCCGCTCTGTTGACGGGGAAATCACACAATGGTAACCGCACATATATATCTGTATATAAACTCACCACCTTGCTCAATTTTCCCAGGTTGTCTCCACATTGATAATATCTCGCAAAGATATCAAAGCTTCTTTCTTGAGACCGCATTTTCATCAATCAAACAATCAATATATTCAATTCAATTTATTCAGTTCAATTTATTCAGTTAAATTTATTCAATTAAATTCAATCAATTAGATTCAATCAATCAAGAATATCCAATCATATCATTCAACTTCTTCCATAAGTGTGAAGAATATCCAATCATATCATTCAACTTCTTCCATGATTGTCAAGAATATCCAATCATATTATTCAACTTCTTCCATAAGTGTGAAGAATATCCAATCATATCATTCAACTTCTTCCATGAGTGTGAAGAATATCCAATCATATCATTCAACTTCTTCCATGATTGTCAAGAATATCCAATCATATCATTCAACTTCTTCCATAAGTGTCAAGAATATCCAATCATATCATTCAACTTCTTCCATGATTGTCAAGAATATCCAATCATATCATTCAACTTCTTCCATAAGTGTGAAGAATATCCAATCATATCATTCAACTTCTTCCATAAGTGTGAAGAATATCCAATCATATCATTCAACTTCTTCCATGATTGTCAAGAATATCCAATCATATCATTCAACTTCTTCCATAAGTGTGAAGAATATCCAATCATATCATTCAACTTCTTCCATGATTGTCAAGAATATCCAATCATATCATTAAACTTCTTCCATGAGTGTGAAGAATATCCAATCATATCATTCAACTTCTTCCATGATTGTCAAGAATATCCAATCATATCATTCAACTTCTTCCATAAGTGTGAAGAATATCCAATCATATCATTCAACTTCTTCCATAAGTGTGAAGAATATCCAATCATATCATTCAACTTCTTCCATGATTGTCAAGAATATCCAATCATATCATTCAACTTCTTCCATAAGTGTGAAGAATATCCAATCATATCATTCAACTTCTTCCATGATTGTCAAGAATATCCAATCATATCATTAAACTTCTTCCATGAGTGTGAAGAATATCCAATCATATCATTCAACTTCTTCCATAAGTGTGAAGAATATCCAATCATATCATTCAACTTCTTCCATGATTGTCAAGAATATCCAATCATATCATTCAACTTCTTCCATAAGTGTGAAGAATATCCAATCATATCATTCAACTTCTTCCATAAGCGTGAAGAATATCCAATCATATCATTCAACTTCTTCCATGATTGTCAAGAATATCCAATCATATCATTCAACTTCTTCCATAAGTGTGAAGAATATCCAATCATATCATTCAACTTCTTCCATAAGTGTGAAGAATATCCAATCATATCATTCAACTTCTTCCATAAGTGTGAAGAATATCCAATCATATCATTCAACTTCTTCCATGATTGTCAAGAATATCCAATCATATCATTCAACTTCTTCCATAAGTGTGAAGAATATCCAATCATATCATTCAACTTCTTCCATGATTGTCAAGAATATCCAATCATATCATTCAACTTCTTCCATAAGTGTGAAGAATATCCAATCATATCATTCAACTTCTTCCATAAGTGTGAAGAATATCCAATCATATCATTCAACTTCTTCCATAAGTGTGAAGAATATCCAATCATATCATTCAACTTCTTCCATAAGTGTGAAGAATATCCAATCATATCATTCAACTTCTTCCATAAGTGTGAAGAATATCCAATCATATCATTCAACTTCTTCCATACACATGCATTATTTACAGATCGCTAGAGAAAAAAAAAACACGAATAATAGATAAACCCGTGTGTAAGACCTCTCCCAAATTTTGTCCGCTCATTCACTTTTCCTGATTCGCATCAAGGATCTCCATCATCAGACAGCGTACTTAATTCCGCATTTTAATGAGAATTCAACAGGATTTTACGACTCAAAGGAAAAAGAACGAGCAGACCTTTTGCAGGACGATCGTTACAAAAATCGTTACATATATTAAAGTATTTATAATGTCGAAAAATCATATCTTAATTCTTACAAAATTTGGTTCTTTGAATAAATCACAGCACCGGGAGAACCAGCTCAAAAAATGGATCTTTGTGTTTATTCAGCACCCTAGTAATTGGTTCTTTGTGTACTAATTACACAGCACCCAGGCCCCGCTCATATGGATCTTTGTGCAGCGCTGCACAGCACCTGAGCAAAAGGGGTTTCATCTACATTTTCCTTATCCAGTGTACCATCCGTGATATTTGTTTGCTCATTCACTATTCCTGATTCGTCATCAAGGATCTCCATCATCACACAGCGTACTTAATTCCGCATTTTAATGAGAATTCAACAGGAATTTACGACTCAAAGGAAAAAGAACGAGCAGACATTTTGCAGGACGATCGTTACAAAAATCGTTACATATATTAAAGTATTTATAATGTCGACAAAAATCATATCTTAATTCTTTGCATTTAAATAATCACAAACTTTGCATCTTTGCAATGAAAGCAATTAATTCCATAACTCCATATTACCTCAATTTATATATATAAAATCCGATCCCATTAAAATCCCACAAAACTCTTCGTTGCTTTAACATCCAATATGAAAATTCTCATTTAACCCGTTCAAAGAACGTCCATTTCGCAAAATCGAACCAACCACAACCTTCGCCATTAATATATATTGTAAGCGTGCCGAATCAGTAAGCATCACCCCTCCTATGAGCCTCGACCAGAGGGTGGTTGTTACTCACAAACACTCGTCGCTAGCTGTTCCATTGTCTGCCGATTCCCACTCTGCTGCCGATTTCCACTGAGCCATCAGAGTGGAATTTGGAATTATTTATTTCTCTGAGCTCATGAAAGTGGTGACAATGGGTGGTCTGCCATTGCTTTTCCACAAAAGCACTTAATTATTGTCCCTCATTCAACCGTGAAGCATGTCTCAAAGGCTTAGTGATGGACCTGGACAAAATTCCGTTTAATTTGTCTAAATCCGACCAGTCGTTCCAAAGATATAAGCCGTTTTGTCGCAATACCATAAATTGGAATGAGGTAAAAAAATATATATAAATATAACTCCATTTCCCGGCTTCCTGTCGCATGCCGAGCAAGTCGCGTGCTTTGAGCAAGTGCAAAAAAAACCAAAAAAAAACTACTTTACACGTGTACGGGTGTGTAAACGAGTGTACCGGCCTTACACGACTTGGAAGCAAATGGTCGCATGGTGCACTCATGCTCCGTTTGCTCCCAGGTCACAGTAAGGCCCTTAATGACCAGCGCCGACCTGGTGCATTTTATTTAGACAGCGCAAAAAATACGTATTTACAGAAATCATTTAGAAAAACATGAATAATAGCTACAATCGTTTATCGAAGTACCATTCGTGACTTCATCACGCCACCTATATCGCGGCATCGGTGCGCAAGGAAGCCCCAGACCACCTCCTCCACCATGTATGTACAAAACTATTCCCAACTTCGTAAATCATATTGGACAAAAACAAGACACACTCACCTTTTAAAGACTTGTTTGTGTACAATTGATGTCAGCGGTGCCTCCAAATTGTAGGGGAAGTAGTGAGGGAGACTCAAGACTCCAATGACCGGACACAGGTTTTACAAAAGGTCTGGTTTATTAACTGGTTGTTCACTTTCATTCCAATACCAAATAACTACCGTTTAACTCAATAGACCAGGTCACTCTATCCGCATGGTCCTTCTCGTTCGGCCGATGTTCCTCCGCCATTCCCGTCGGGCAGAGGTTCTGATGATGGGCGCTCGTTCGCTCCGTCGAGCAGGAGTTATCGTGGCAAGTCTCTTTGACTCAACGTTTGCTCTGGTTTATATGGACAAACTGGAGTTAATCCCCTGTCCGCTGAATGTTAATCCTTTCTCCGCTAATGCCCCGAGGTCATGCATGCACCGAGTCCTGGCATCAGCTCGCTCCCCTCCTGCTGCGAGTTCCGTTTACCAAACGATAGGGGGGTGCTCCAGCCAGGGGCTGTGACCAGGTGGACAAGAGATTACCATGTTCGTGCACATTCTTGGCATCCATTTACGAAATCGTTACCAGCCTTTAATCAATGAGTTACCAGTGCCTTTCTTTCATATTGTTACAGACGCGGTTTTAGATGTTATATTGACCGAGCGGTGGTGTATTTAACCGCGTCCGAACAGTTACTCCCCGATTAGAACCCGATTCCACCCGACGTTGACCAGATCGCCCCACAGATATTCAATCGGGAAACCTCTAAAGCGACCGAAAGAGAAGGAAAAGAGAAAAAGACAGAGTACGGAGGAAGAACAGATTTATTATACACACACAAGCAATGGATGGAAGAAGCAGTAACACAGCGAATCGTTAACTTACACTATTCATTTTTACTTAACCCCAAGACAACGAGTAGGACAGGACGTTCACACTTACACAGGGGATATTGCAGGCAGGTAGGGCTTGAGGTGGATTGCTGGAGAGGGAGGCAAAGTCGGATGCATCAGCTCTGAATTCCTCGCGGTTTTGGCGGGAAAACCCTCCGTCGCGTATCCACTGCTATAGACGTCACGCACTGGTTCGGCACACCTGCTCCTCTTCTTGTGGTGGAGCCGTCTCCCTCCTTTCAGCGCGTCTCTCCAAAGCTGGTTTCCTTGCCGAGTACCTCTCCTCTTTGGCTTGGAGCGTTTCGCATCTCACCGCTCCTCTTGGTGCCGCCTCTTTGCTCATCTCCCAGGTCATCTCTTAAAGCAGTCCCTTACAGTCGCTTTTATCACCTCGGGCGGAATTAAGCCGCCGGCTCCGAGGGCACGCCTACCGGGTCGCTCACCGCGGTGCTGATTGGCTGTTAGGGCTGGCTCACTCCTCCCCTCTTATGACGAGGTGGAGACACGCCTTTCTTCTCCGAGATTAGCACATGGGCAATGGCGGCCTGCGGGATTGAAAACAACTCCCACCCTTTTGAAAGGAACTTTGGAGAGCGGAGATGTTTGGGGAAATTGGAAGGGCCTACGCTTATTTTGTTTGATACAATGCAAAGTCAATCTAGTGGGAAACACATATTTAGCCTACATGGAATAAGGAAATACACTATTTAAAAGATATATCGTGACCTGCGTGTAAGTTTCATGGAATTAACTAGGAGGACGGCTGCGACCATTATTTACATTAACAGGGTGTTACCATACTTTTGTAACGTTCACATTGTAACGTTTCCACATTCGTTACACTGCACCCTCCTTTCTTCAGGCCCGCCCTCGGGCCTGCTAAACTTTAACTTAGTGTGACACGTAGGTGTAATTCCCTCTACAATTAACCTGACCCTGAGTGTGACAATCTTAAAACACAAATAAGTATGTCCCCCTATTGCATTGCACCCTGTCTAACAGACTCAAGCCCACAGCTAACCGAATTACGGAATTATTCTCAAACTATACATTTACGGTGGGGAGCATTATTTACAATGACGTGATTTCTTATTTACAACGCAACCCAGGACCTGTGTTTTTTCTTTTTCTTTTTAGGGAACAAGAAAAAAAGAAATTCCTGTTGGGAGGGAGGAGACAGCACGCATTGCATCGATGCACCAGTACCAATACCACCAAAGCACCAAAAACACCACAAGCACCACAAAGCACCAAAAACACCACTCGGTGCGCAGTCACCATGGTTCTTAATAAACACAACAAAACAACTGGTGGTGGTCTTCACTTTCTCTGCTGGGCCGATGTTCTTCCCGACGTCTTCTGGCTTCATGCGGCCTATTTGGACATAATAAAAAGCACAACTTGTGTTCGTTTTTATTTAGGGCCTCAGGGGCCAACTAAGGGTGGTCCACCTGTTTGGCATAGGTGCCACCTTACCGAGGTCCGCAAGCAAGATTCCCTGGCCACTATGGCCGGTCTCCAACAGAGGTGCCCTGCCCCAGAACCTGGGGTCCATCAAGTGGTACTTGGCCGCAGAACAGCGGTCCATAAAGTGGTACATCAACGCAATGCATGCTGGTTCTGGGAATCTCGGGCGCACAATGGCCACCTCACGCACGCTCCCCTCGGCACCCAATGGCGCACAGGTCATGTGGGAGACAAAAGAAAGACAATTGAGCGAGGGGTAAGGTCACAAGGGTACACATCAATAAGGCAATGCAAGGCGAAATGCGTACGGAGGGCGAAGTGAGAAAGCTCGTCCCTACCGTACGTCACCCCCCTGTCACCTACCCTACCCTTGCCCTTACCCCATATGTACAAAAATCTACCCATTTACAAATTCGTCACTACTGTCACGTCTTCCCCATATTTCCCCTATACCAAATTCGTCTCCACAATCCCTCTACTTCAAAATTTGCCATCACCAATTCATCATCAATCCTCATAAGGAGGGAGAGATGGAATTACGCACAATGTCACACCCACGTCATGATGCGTCTCACAATCCAACATTTGCATCATAAAAAATAATCAAAACATGGCATGGTGTGGAGTACCTGTCACCTCAGGTGAGTGGATGCAGATGGTGCGAGGAGATCCTTCATCCTAACTATTTTCTAAATGACTTTAACACACTTTACACTACCCGGGGTCTTTCCCTGCCAATCCATTGGCCAACTTACACTATGGGTTCTAATAACCAATTCCCATTGACCAAACTGTGGTGCTTCTCAATTTGGGGTCTCACTCCCCCGATTCATCTCCCGGTGCCCTCGCACAATTTCTGGGCTGCGACGTGTAACTCTCCCAGCAGGTCTACCCACCTGCACACCTCCACCACTGTAGTTGCCACCCGAGCTTACCTAGCTCCTCACCCTAACCTATCTAACTGGGGCAGGCCCCTTCTGGCTCTGTCACCCCACTCGGTGCCCTCTGGCACTGGGCTACCCGGGTCCGTCCTCCGGATCCTCGGGCCCCATCCACAACAACTACTACCGGCTCCCAGAGCCCACCTGCGGCCTCACCTGGCCGACATCCTTACAGTGGTGGAGTGCCCAAACCAACTACACACACTAACAGGCTACACGCCCAGCCATTTCCACAACACTAATGCACCCATCCAAAGACCATTCTTTCACCCGCACCACAGATGCCAATATCCAACCACAATTTACCTGTACCCTCTACCTAACACTTACACTACCCGCCCCGGTTATCCGTGATGGGGGTCCACTCTTCCCCCATTCACACCTTCGCACCATCCACTCCACTCCACAATTTCCACCATACTCACTCCACGACCATCCATTCCAATACTCCATTTATTCCACACTACCATTCTCCATACCTGCTGTTGCACACCTGTGCCCTCACACCTGGTGCCACCTGCACCCTCCTTTCTTCCTGGACCATTTGGTCATCACAATACACAATCACTATCACTCACTCATACACTGCTCCATCCACCTGTTCAGTTGCACACCTGTGCAATCACACCTGTTCAATCACACCTGTTCAATCCTCACACACACGGCATCATCTCAGCTAACTACTCCCCTCTGAAACTTGCGCTTCCCAGTCGTCCCTTTAAACTATTGCGCTCCCACGTCATTATCATCCACACTAATCTACCTGCGTCCCCACTACAGGTATCAGTCACTAACTAATCTTAACGTTACCTAATGTCATCTTCGCTAGATCCCTACAATTATCCAAGCCCCCCCCTGGCTCGGTTGTCATAGCCACCCCATAAACTATTGCGCATTTGCCCCCACCTGTGAGGGATGGTGGATTTGCCATCCCACCACATCGGGGGTCTCTCACTATAAATTTTGCTCGTCCAAATTCCAACCAATTCAAAAATTTTCCATTTACTGCCAATTCTACCCACTATTATAAATTTCGTATCAAATCACGATCACTATCACTATCACCCGTCTACTTATTACATCCTCTCGGTGCGCCAATTCACATCTACAGCCCGGCTTCGTACGGCCGAGCAATGAACGCGGGTCGTTTTGTGCCAGCGGCTGGATGCGTCCCGCATTCGGGGCAGGGACGGGGGCTTACCCGAGCCGAGATCCCACGCACCACCTCGGCGTGGAGCCATCCAATGTCCCGATCTCGACCTGCCGGCACGTCTCAACAAAACGTGGTCGCCATGACGACCCTTCCTATCCAGCTGCCCGCTCCGCCTAGTGGAGCCCAGACGCGGCCGTTCCAAGCGAGGCACAGCGTGGATCGCGTACGGTGGTTCTTTCGAAACTGCCGTGGTTCGGATCCCCGCTGGTCCTCGCGGCACGCGAAGCTGCCCGACGCGCACCGAGGGCCCGATTCGACTATAAGTCGTTCTAACCTCTAACCTGGTTACCGTCGATGCTTCACCTGGATGCTTACATGCATACGCTACCCCTTTCTTGCTCATACATGCAGCCGTTCCCATGCTCCTCGTACCTTTCCTTACACACCCAGGTACACTCATTCCACTCCCAGCCTTGGTCACACACCTGACCACCGAACACCTTGGCACACATTCGTCGCTCGCACACCTCACCAACACACCTCTTCGCGCCCCTTTCTCGGTCACCTCCTTTGTGACAATCACAGGTGTGCTCTCACCCGCACACCCAACCACGTGCCTCACTACCAATTCCAGCGTGCATTCCCACTCACGCTCTACCATTCCAGGCGTGCATCCTTCCATTCCAGGTGTACATCCTCGCTCACCTGCCACAACCAACTCACGCTCCGTGTCACTCTCACTACTCTCACCACCACTCTTGACAACGCACTCACCCTTACTCTCAACAGCGCAGTCTTTCCTCATGCACCTGTCCGTTACACACCTTTCTCGCGCACACTCTTCCGCACATTGTCCCGTTACACCCTCTGTAACACTCACCACAGGCATGCATTCTCCCTTACTCTTGACAGCATGCGCTTTCCCCATGCACCCGTCCGTTACACACCTTTCTCGCGCATCCTCTTGCGCACACTTTTTCGTTACTTCCTCTGTAACACTCACCACACCGCGCTTCCATGTACCCCCTCGCACACGCGCTTCGACCAACTCACTCTTGACGGCACACTCACTCCTCGGCGTGCACTTTTTCCTCACACACCCCATGGTCGGACATTCTCGCACACCTCTTTTTTCGCACACCAGACCTGTCGCACACTTCACCAACGGCCTCTCACGAACACCCGGATCCAAACCAATCCCCAAGCCGACTGAAGCTTTCCTCACATCATATACATTGCCACTCACCTCCGTACCTCGTCTCCGCACCTCCTTTGCCACCTGCAAACTCTTTATTTGGTTAGTGAGCATCACATTATGAGTTGAGCACCGACCTTGCACATATTCCGCTATCTCCTCCTTTATTTCTCTCTTAGTTTCTGTCCGTCTCTTCTTAATTTCACTCACCTCTTCTTCCACTTCCTCTAATTTTTGTTTAACCTCTTTTATTTCTCGGTGCGTCTCCTCAAGTTCGTCCTCTAAGGCTACCGTGACCGTCTCTATGTGCATCCTCACCTCCCGGTCCTTTGTCTCCATTATCTCTGTCACCTCGTCCACCCTCATTGTCAGTTCCTCACGTACCATCTGACATTGCCTCTGCGTCGCTATTAATTCGTTTTTAATTTCTTTTTGTGTCGCCTTTAACCCTCCGAGTACTGCAGTGTTCCTTTGAACGTGCTCCACTAATTTCGTTTGTCCCTCCGTCAGCTGTTCCACCTCCTCCGTCAGATCTTCTATTCCCCCTTGTAACTTTGCCGTATTATTTCTCACCTCTTTCTCCATACGCTTCTCACCTCGCTTTACCTCCTCGCGTAGCCCCGAAATCTCCTCACTTACCCCTCGTCGTATTTCCTCCATCTCTTTTGTAGATGCCACCCTCATCTGTCCCAATTCATCCCTCTGAGCATCCAGTTTGGTTTCTACCCCGATTTTTACCTCCTCTATCTGCTCTCCCATTTGTTTAATTTCTCGGGCGGATTGCTCCCCTATCTCCCGCAATTTGTCCTCCATCCTATTTTCTAACCCCATTAACCCATGTTTCACCCCTTCTATCCCATTGTCTAACCCCTCAAATTTCTTGTCTAATCCCTCAAATTTCTTTTCTAATCCCTCACCGGTACCCCTCGCTTCGTCCCTCATTACCCCCAATTGCTCACCCAGTCGCTCAATTCGGCTCCCCATACTCATCTGTACAGCTGCCTGTAGCTGCGCAATGAGGGCCTGCATGTCAATCCCTCCCACTTGTGCAGCGGGCGCGGCCGCCATAGCCATGTGCGAGGTGCCATTTTGTGCGTCTGATACCCCCTCAACCGCCTCCTCATTGCTCTCCTCCTCCCTTTCTTTCCCTAAGCCCTGGGTTACCCCTAACCCGTCTATTTCCCCCACCGACATCCGATCGCCTTGATTGTCCATGGCGCGATCTCAAAATTCGGGTTTTATAAAACAAAATAAATTTCGGCAGCTTGTAATTTTGAGCGCGTTAAGCGCACTTCGGGTCCGATTTCGGGTCCGATCTCCCTCCTCGACACCAATTGTTACTCTAATAGTACAATTGGTGTTCCAAAATTTGGGCCTAACAAATTTAGTCCCAGGTCCGAATCCAACTCCTGACAACCAATTGTTACAGACGCGGTTTTAGATGTTATATTGACCGAGCGGTGGTGTATTTAACCGGGTCCGAACAGTTACTCCCCGATTAGAACCCGATTCCACCCGACGTTGACCAGATTGCCCCACAGATATTCAATCGGGAAACCTCTAAAGCGACCGAAAGAGAAGGAAAAGAGAAAAAGACAGAGTACGGAGGAAGAACAGATTTATTATACACACACAAGCAATGGATGGAAGAAGCAGTAACACAGCGAATCGTTAACTTACACTATTCATTTTTACTTAACCCCAAGACAACGAGTAGGACAGGACGTTCACACTTACACAGGGGATATTGCAGGCAGGTAGGGCTTGAGGTGGATTGCTGGAGAGGGAGGCAAAGTCGGATGCAGCAGCTCTCAATTCCTCGCGGTTTTGGCGGGAAAACCCTCCGTCGCGTATCCACTGCTATAGACGTCACGCGCTGGTTCAGCACACCTGCTCCTCTTCTTGTGGTGGAGCCGTCTCCCTCCTTTCAGCGCGTCTCTCCAAAGCTGGTTTCCTTGCCGAGTACCTCTCCTCTTTGGCTTGGAGCGTTTCGCATCTCACCGCTCCTCTTGGTGCCGCCTCTTTGCTCATCTCCCAGGTCATCTCTTAAAGCAGTCCCTTACAGTCGCTTTTATCACCTCGGGCGGAATTAAGCCGCCGGCTCCGAGGGCACGCCTACCGGGTCGCTACCTGTGCTGATTGGCTGTTAGGGCTGGCTCACTCCTCCCCTCTTATGACGAGGTGGAGACACGCCTTTCTTCTCCGAGATTAGCACATGGGCAATGGCGGCCTGCGGGATTGAAAACAACTCCCACCCTTTTGAAAGGAACTTTGGAGAGCGGAGATGTTTGGGGAAATTGGAAGGGCCTACGCTTATTTTGTTTGATACAATGCAAAGTCAATCTAGTGGGAAACACATATTTAGCCTACATGGAATAAGGAAATACACTATTTAAAAGATATATCGTGACCTGCGTGTAAGATTCATGGAATTAACTAGGAGGACGGCTGCGACCATTATTTACATTAACAGGGTGTTACCATACTTTTGTAACGTTCACATTGTAACGTTTCCACATTCGTTACAATATGTTGCACTGAGTTACACTTCCACAATAGTACAAGCTGCTGTTTCCATTGTGATAACATGAATGATGGTAGATAGTACAAGCTGCTGTTTCCATCGTGATAACATTAATGATGGTAGATAATACAAGCTGCTGTTTCCATTGTGATAACATGAATGATGGTAGATAGTACAAGCTGCTGTTTCCATAGTGATAACATGAATGATGGTAGACAATGCAAGCTGATGTTTCCCTCGCGTTAACATGAATGATGGTAGATAGTACAATGCTGTTTCCATAGTGATAACATGAATGATGGTAGATAGTACAAGCTGCTGTTTCCATAGTGATAACATGAATGATGGTAGATAATACAAGCTGCTGTTTCAATGGTGATAACATGAATGATGGTAGATGGTACAAGCTGCTGTTTCCATCGTGATAACATGAATGATGGTAGATAATACAAGCTGCTGTTTCCATGGTGATAACATGAATGATGGTAGATGGTACAAGCTGCTGTTTCCATCGTGATAACATGAATGACGGTAGATAGTACAGGCTACTGTTTCCATAGTGATAACATGAATGATGGTAGATAGTACAAGCTGCTGTTTCCATAGTGATAACATGAATGATGGTAGATAGTACAAGCTGCTGTTTCCATGGTGATAACATGAATGATGGTAGATAATACAAGCTGCTGTTTCCATAGTGATAACATGAATGATGGTAGATAATACAAGCTGCTGTTTCCATGGTGATAACATGAATGATGGTAGATGGTACAAGCTGCTGTTTCCATCGTGATAACATGAATATAAATAAAAAATAATAACCACCTTTAGAGGCCATTTTTCCCCGCAAAGCAGGGGTTGGCCTTTTTCGGGAACCGTGGTTGTTGTGGTTTTTCGGTCCCCTTTTTGAAGCAATGTTTTACGGCCGGATGCCCTTCCTGACGCCAACCCTGTTTGCCGCCTTTAACGACAAACAGGGAATTACCAGTAAACTGGTACTCAATTTGCCGACCTCGGAAGGATGACAGGCTGAGTCAACCCCCCTGGTGTTAATTCAGCGATCGACCGGGATTCGAACCCAGGATCCTAGGATCCTAAGCTGGCACCCTGACCGCTACGCCAACACCATTGTGATAACATGAATGATGGTAGATTATACAAGCTGCTGTTTCCATCGTGATAACATGAATGATGGTAGATAGTACAAGCTGCTGTTTCCATAGTGATAACATGAATGATGGTAGATAGTACAAGCTGCTGTTGCCATAGTGATAACATGAATGATGGTAGACAATACAAGCTGCTGTTTCCATAGTGATAACATGAATGATGGTAGATAGTACAAGCTGCTGTTTCCATAGTGATAACATGAATGATGGTAGATAGTACAGGCTGCTGTTTCCATAGTGATAACATGAATGATGGTAGATAATACAGGATGCTGTTTCCATAGTGATAACATGAATGATGGTAGACAATACAAGCTGCTGTTTCCATAGTGATAACATGAATGATGGCAGATAATACAAGCTGCTGTTTCCATGGTGATAACATGAATGATGGTAGATAATAAATGCTGCTGTTTCCATAGTAATAACATGAATGATGCTCGATAATAAATGCTGCTGTTTCCATAGTAATAACATGAATGATGGTCGATAATAAATGCTGCTGTTTCCATGGTGATAACATGAATGATGGTAGACAATGCAAGCTGCTGTTTCCATAGTGATAACATGAATGATGGTAGATAGTACAAGCTGCTGTTTCCAAAGTGATAACATGAATGATGGTAGATAGTACAAGCTGCTGTTTCCATAGTGATAACATGAATGATGGTAGATAGTACAAGCTGCTGTTTCCATTGTGATAACATGAATGATGGTAGATAGTACCAGCTGCTGTTTCCATAGCGATAACATGAATGATGGTAGATAGTACCAGCTGCTGTTTCCATAGTGATAAAATGAATGATGGAAGATAGTACAAGCTGCTGTTTCCATAGTGATAACATGAATGATGGTAGATAGTACAAGCTGCTGTTTCCATAGTGATAACATGAATGATGGTAGATAGTACCAGCTGCTGTTTCCATAGTGATAACATGAATGATGGTAGATAGTACCAGCTGCTGTTTCCATAGTGATAACATGAATGATGGTAGATAGTACAAGCTGCTGTTTCCATAGTGATAAAATGAATGATGGAAGATCGTACAAGCTGCTGTTTCCATAGTGATAACATGAATGATGGTAGATAGTACAAGCTGCTGTTTCCATAGTGATAACATGAATGATGGTAGATAGTACCAGCTGCTGTTTCCATAGTGATAACATGAATGATGGTAGATAGTACCAGCTGCTGTTTCCATAGTGATAACATGAATGATGGTAGATAATACAAGCTGCTGTTTCCATAGTGATAACATGAATGATGGTAGATAGTACCAGCTGCTGTTTCCATAGTGATAACATGAATGATGGTAGATAGTACCAGCTGCTGTTTCCATAGTGATAACATGAATGATGGTAGATAGTACAAGCTGCTGTTTCCATAGTGATAACATGAATGATGGTAGATAGTACAGGCTACTGTTTCCATTGTGATAACATGAATGATGGTAGATAGTACAAGCTGCTGTTTCCATAGTGATAACATGAATGATGGTAGATAGTACAGGCTGCTGTTTCCACAGCGATAACATGAATGATGGTAGATAGTACAGGCTACTGTTTCCATTGTGATAACATGAATGATGGTAGATAGTACAAGCTGCTGTTTCCATAGTGATAACATGAATGATGGTAGATAATACAAGCTGCTGTTTCCATGGTGATAACATGAATGATGGCAGATAATACAAGCTGCTGTTTCCATAGTGATAACATGAATGATGGTAGATAGTACCAGCTGCTGTTTCCATAGTGATAACATGAATGATGGTAGATAGTACCAGCTGCTGTTCCCATAGTGATAACATGAATGATGGTAGATAGTACCAGCTGCTGTTTCCATAGTGATAACATGAATGATGGTAGATAGTACAAGCTGCTGTTTCCATCGTGATAACATGAATGATGGTAGATAGTACAAGCTGCTGTTGCCATAGTGATAACATGAATTATGGTAGATAGTACAGGCTGCTGTTTCCATTGTGATAACATGAATGATGGTAGATAATACAAGCTGCTGTTTCCATCGTGATAACATGAATGATGGCAGATAGTACAAGCTGCTGTTTCCATGGTGATAACATGAATGATGGTAGATAATACAAGCTGCTGTTTCCATGGTGATAACATGAATGATTGCAGATAATACAAGCTGCTGTTTCCATCGTGATCACATGAATGATGGTAGATAGTACAATCTGCTGTTTCCATCGTGATAACATGAATGATGGTAGAATGTAGATAGTACCAGCTGCTGTTTCCATTGTGATAACATGAATGATGGTAGATAGTACAGGCTGCTGTTTCCATTGTGATAACATGAATGATGGTAGATAGTACCAGCTGCTGTTTCCATAGTGATAACATGAATGATGGTAGATAGTACAAGCTGCTGTTTCCATTGTGATAACATGAATGATGGTAGATTGTACAAGCTGCTGTTTCCATAGTAATAACATGAATACAACATGCATTTTAAGGCCATTTTCCCTACTAGAGCGGGGGTTAGCCTTGCGGTCCCCATGACAATCGTCTCCATTTTGCCCTATTTTCTGCATCTCTCCTTGTTAACCCCCTTGCCCGCATTTCTTCTTCCACCATCTTTAGCCAAGTCTTTCTCGGTCTTCCCCGTCCTCTACTTCCTTCTACATTCATTTCCATCACTCTTCTCAACCAGTCACTTTCATCCTTCCTCAACACATGACCAAACCATCTCAACCTGTTCCTCTTCACAGCATCAATCACAGGCAATATTCCCATCATCTTTCGCAATTCATCATTTGTCTTCCTCTCTCTCAACGATACTCCGCACATCCGTCGAACCATTCGCATTTCCACCCTTTCCAACCTTCGTTGCTGCTCTACGTTCATTATCCATGTCTCGCTCCCATAAATCATAACACTTCTCACACCTGCAGCATACACCTTTCCCTTCAGCTTCAACGACACTCCCCTCCTCATCAGCACGCCACTCAATTCCCGAAACTTCTTCCATGTACATCTCACTCGAGCAACCGTTGCCGAGTCTGATCCACCTTCTCCATTCAGCATGTCTCCGAGGTAGTAATAACATGAATGATGGTAGATAATAAATGCTGCTGTTTCCATAGTAATAACATGAATGATGCTCGATAATAAATGCTGCTGTTTCCATAGTAATAACATGAATGATGCTCGATAATAAATGCTGCTGTTTCCATAGTAATAACATGAATGATGCTCGATAATAAATGCTGCTGTTTCCATAGTAATAACATGAATGATGCTCGATAATAAATGCTGCTGTTTCCATGGTGATAACATGAATGATGGTAGATAGTACAAGCTGCTGTTTCCATTGTGATAACATGAATGATGGTAGATAGTACCAGCTGCTGTTTCCATAGCGATAACATGAATGATGGTAGATAGTACCAGCTGCTGTTTCCATAGTGATAAACTGAATGATGGAAGATAGTACAAGCTGCTGTTTCCATAGTGATAACATGAATGATGGTAGATAGTACAAGCTGCTGTTTCCATAGTGATAACATGAATGATGGTAGATAGTACCAGCTGCTGTTTCCATAGTGATAACATGAATGATGGTAGATAGTACCAGCTGCTGTTTCCATAGTGATAACATGAATGATGGTAGATAATACCAGCTGCTGTTTCCATAGTGATAAAATGAATGATGGAAGATAGTACAAGCTGCTGTTTCCATAGTGATAACATGAATGATGGAAGATAGTACAAGCTGCTGTTTCCATAGTGATAACATGAATGATGGTAGATAGTACAAGCTGCTGTTTCCATAGTGATAACATGAATGATGGTAGATAGTACAAGCTGCTGTTTCCATAGTGATAAAATGAATGATGGAAGATAGTACAAGCTGCTGTTTCCATAGTGATAACATGAATGATGGTAGATAGTACAAGCTGCTGTTTCCATAGTGATAACATGAATGATGGTAGATAGTACAAGCTGCTGTTTCCATAGTGATAACATGAATGATGGTAGATAGTACAAGCTGCTGTTTCCATAGTGATAACATGAATGATGGTAGATAGTACAAGCTGCTGTTTCCATTGTGATAAAATGAATGATGGAAGATAGTACAAGCTGCTGTTTCCATAGTGATAACATGAATGATGGTAGATAGTACAAGCTGCTGTTTCCATAGTGATAACATGAATGATGGTAGATAGTACCAGCTGCTGTGTCCATAGTGATAACATGAATGATGGTAGATAGTACCAGCTGCTGTTTCCATAGTGATAACATGAATGATGGTAGATAATACAAGCTGCTGTTTCCACAGTGATAACATGAATGATGGTAGATAGTACCAGCTGCTGTTTCCATAGTGATAACATGAATGATGGTAGATAGTACCAGCTGCTGTTTCCATAGTGATAACATGAATGATGGTAGATAGTACAAGCTGCTGTTTCCATAGTGATAACATGAATGATGGTAGATAGTACAGGCTACTGTTTCCATTGTGATAACATGAATGATGGTAGATAGTACAAGCTGCTGTTTCCATAGTGATAACATGAATGATGGTAGATAGTACAGGCTGCTGTTTCCATAGCGATAACATGAATGATGGTAGATAGTACAAGCTGCTGTTTCCATAGTGATAACATGAATGATGGTAGATAATACAAGCTGCTGTTTCCATGGTGATAACATGAATGATGGTAGATAGTACCAGCTGCTGTTTCCATAGTGATAACATGAATGATGGTAGATAGTACCAGCTGCTGTTTCCATAGTGATAACATGAATGATGGTAGATAGTACAAGCTGCTGTTTCCATCGTGATAACATGAATGATGGTAGATAGTACAAGCTGCTGTTGCCATAGTGATAACATGAATTATGGTAGATAGTACAGGCTGCTGTTTCCATTGTGATAACATGAATGATGGTAGATAATACAAGCTGCTGTTTCCATCGTGATGACATGAATGATGGCAGATAGTACAAGCTGCTGTTTCCATAGTGATAACATGAATGATGGTAGATAATACAAGCTGCTGTTTCCATAGTGATAACATGAATGATGGTAGATAGTACCAGCTGCTGTTTCCATAGTGATAACATGAATGATGGTAGATAGTACCAGCTGCTGTTTCCATAGTGATAACATGAATGATGGTAGATAGTACCAGCTGCTGTTTCCATAGTGATAACATGAATGATGGTAGATAGTACAAGCTGCTGTTTCCATCGTGATAACATGAATGATGGTAGATAGTACAAGCTGCTGTTGCCATAGTGATAACATGAATTATGGTAGATAGTACAGGCTGCTGTTTCCATTGTGATAACATGAATGATGGTAGATAGTACAAGCTGCTGTTTCCATCGTGATAACATGAATGATGGCAGATAGTACAAGCTGCTGTTTCCATGGTGATAACATGAATGATGGTAGATAATACAAGCTGCTGTTTCCATGGTGATAACATGAATGATTGTAGATAATACAAGCTGCTGTTTCCATCGTGATCACATGAATGATGGTAGATAGTACAATCTGCTGTTTCCATCGTGATAACATGAATGATGGTAGAATGTAGATAGTACCAGCTGCTGTTTCCATAGTGATAACATGAATGATGGTAGATTGTACAAGCTGCTGTTTCCATAGTAATAACATGAATACAACATGCATTTTAAGGCCATTTTCCCTACTAGAGCGGGGGTTAGCCTTGCGGTCCCCATGACAATCGTCTCCATTTTGCCCTATTTTCTGCATCTCTCCTTGTTAACCCCCTTGCCCGCATTTCTTCTTCCACCATCTTTAGCCAAGTCTTTCTCGGTCTTCCCCGTCCTCTACTTCCTTCTACATTCATTTCCATCACTCTTCTCAACCAGTCACTTTCATCCTTCCTCAACACATGACCAAACCATCTCAACCTGTTCCTCTTCACAGCATCAATCACAGGCAATATTCCCATCATCTTTCGCAATTCATCATTTGTCTTCCTCTCTCTCAACGATACTCCGCACATCCGTCGAACCATTCGCATTTCCACCCTTTCCAACCTTCGTTGCTGCTCTACGTTCATTATCCATGTCTCGCTCCCATAAATCATAACACTTCTCACACCTGCAGCATACACCTTTCCCTTCAGCTTCAACGACACTCCCCTCCTCATCAGCACGCCACTCAATTCCCGAAACTTCTTCCATGTACATCTCACTCGAGCAACCGTTGCCGAGTCTGATCCACCTTCTCCATTCAGCATGTCTCCGAGGTAGTAATAACATGAATGATGGTAGATAATAAATGCTGCTGTTTCCATGGTGATAACATGAATGATGGTAGATAATAAATGCTGCTGTTTCCATAGTAATAACATGAATGATGCTCGATAATAAATGCTGCTGTTTCCATAGTAATAACATGAATGATGGTCGATAATAAATGCTGCTGTTTCCATGGTGATAACATGAATGATGGTAGACAATGCAAGCTGCTGTTTCCATAGTGATAACATGAATGATGGCAGATAGTACAAGCTGCTGTTTCCATAGTGATAACATGAATGATGGTAGATAATACAAGCTGCTGTTTCCATAGTGATAACATGAATGATGGTAGATAGTACCAGCTGCTGTTTCCATAGTGATAACATGAATGATGGTAGATAGTACCAGCTGCTGTTTCCATAGTGATAACATGAATGATGGTAGATAGTACCAGCTGCTGTTTCCATAGTGATAACATGAATGATGGTAGATAGTACAAGCTGCTGTTTCCATCGTGATAACATGAATGATGGTAGATAGTACAAGCTGCTGTTGCCATAGTGATAACATGAATTATGGTAGATAGTACAGGCTGCTGTTTCCATTGTGATAACATGAATGATGGTAGATAGTACAAGCTGCTGTTTCCATCGTGATAACATGAATGATGGCAGATAGTACAAGCTGCTGTTTCCATGGTGATAACATGAATGATGGTAGATAATACAAGCTGCTGTTTCCATGGTGATAACATGAATGATTGTAGATAATACAAGCTGCTGTTTCCATCGTGATCACATGAATGATGGTAGATAGTACAATCTGCTGTTTCCATCGTGATAACATGAATGATGGTAGAATGTAGATAGTACCAGCTGCTGTTTCCATAGTGATAACATGAATGATGGTAGATTGTACAAGCTGCTGTTTCCATAGTAATAACATGAATACAACATGCATTTTAAGGCCATTTTCCCTACTAGAGCGGGGGTTAGCCTTGCGGTCCCCATGACAATCGTCTCCATTTTGCCCTATTTTCTGCATCTCTCCTTGTTAACCCCCTTGCCCGCATTTCTTCTTCCACCATCTTTAGCCAAGTCTTTCTCGGTCTTCCCCGTCCTCTACTTCCTTCTACATTCATTTCCATCACTCTTCTCAACCAGTCACTTTCATCCTTCCTCAACACATGACCAAACCATCTCAACCTGTTCCTCTTCACAGCATCAATCACAGGCAATATTCCCATCATCTTTCGCAATTCATCATTTGTCTTCCTCTCTCTCAACGATACTCCGCACATCCGTCGAACCATTCGCATTTCCACCCTTTCCAACCTTCGTTGCTGCTCTACGTTCATTATCCATGTCTCGCTCCCATAAATCATAACACTTCTCACACCTGCAGCATACACCTTTCCCTTCAGCTTCAACGACACTCCCCTCCTCATCAGCACGCCACTCAATTCCCGAAACTTCTTCCATGTACATCTCACTCGAGCAACCGTTGCCGAGTCTGATCCACCTTCTCCATTCAGCATGTCTCCGAGGTAGTAATAACATGAATGATGGTAGATAATAAATGCTGCTGTTTCCATGGTGATAACATGAATGATGGTAGATAATAAATGCTGCTGTTTCCATAGTAATAACATGAATGATGCTCGATAATAAATGCTGCTGTTTCCATAGTAATAACATGAATGATGGTCGATAATAAATGCTGCTGTTTCCATGGTGATAACATGAATGATGGTAGACAATGCAAGCTGCTGTTTCCATAGTGATAACATGAATGATGGCAGATAGTACAAGCTGCTGTTTCCATAGTAATAACATGAATGATGGTCGATAATAAATGCTGCTGTTTCCATGGTGATAACATGAATGATGGTCGATAATAAATGCTGCTGTTTCCATAGTAATAACATGAATGATGGTAGATAATAAATGCTGCTGTTTCCATAGTAATAACATGAATGATGGTAGATAATAAATGCTGCTGTTTCCATAGTAATAACATGAATGATGGTCGATAATAAATGCTGCTGTTTCCATAGTAATAACATGAATGATGGTCGATAATAAATGCTGCTGTTTCCATGGTGATAACATGAATGATGGTAGACAATGCAAGCTGCTGTTTCCATAGTGATAACATGAATGATGGTAGATAGTACGAGCTGCTGTTTCCATAGTAATAACATGAATGATGGTCGATAATAAATGCTGCTGTTTCCATGGTGATAACATGAATGATGGTAGACAATGCAAGCTGCTGTTTCCATAGTGATAACATGAATGATGGTAGATAGTACAAGCTGCTGTTTCCATAGTAATAACATGAATGATGGTAGATAGTACAAGCTGCTGTTTGCATAGTAATAACATGAATGATGGTCGATAATAAATGCTGCTGTTTCCATGGTGATAACATGAATGATGGTAGATAGTACAAGCTGCTGTTTCCATAGTGATAACATGAATGATGGTAGATAGTACCAGCTGCTGTTTCCATAGTGATAACATGAATGATGGTAGATAGTACCAGCTGCTGTTTCCATAGTGATAACATGAATGATGGTAGATAATACCAGCTGCTGTTTCCATAGTGATAAAATGAATGATGGAAGATAGTACAAGCTGCTGTTTCCATAGTGATAACATGAATGATGGAAGATAGTACAAGCTGCTGTTTCCATAGTGATAACATGAATGATGGTAGATAGTACAAGCTGCTGTTTCCATAGTGATAACATGAATGATGGTAGATAGTACAAGCTGCTGTTTCCATAGTGATAAAATGAATGATGGAAGATAGTACAAGCTGCTGTTTCCATAGTGATAACATGAATGATGGTAGATAGTACAAGCTGCTGTTTCCATAGTGATAACATGAATGATGGTAGATAGTACAAGCTGCTGTTTCCATAGTGATAACATGAATGATGGTAGATAGTACAAGCTGCTGTTTCCATAGTGATAACATGAATGATGGTAGATAGTACAAGCTGCTGTTTCCATAGTGATAAAATGAATGATGGAAGATAGTACAAGCTGCTGTTTCCATAGTGATAACATGAATGATGGTAGATAGTACAAGCTGCTGTTTCCATAGTGATAACATGAATGATGGTAGATAGTACCAGCTGCTGTGTCCATAGTGATAACATGAATGATGGTAGATAGTACCAGCTGCTGTTTCCATAGTGATAACATGAATGATGGTAGATAATACAAGCTGCTGTTTCCACAGTGATAACATGAATGATGGTAGATAGTACCAGCTGCTGTTTCCATAGTGATAACATGAATGATGGTAGATAGTACCAGCTGCTGTTTCCATAGTGATAACATGAATGATGGTAGATAGTACAAGCTGCTGTTTCCATAGTGATAACATGAATGATGGTAGATAGTACAGGCTACTGTTTCCATTGTGATAACATGAATGATGGTAGATAGTACAAGCTGCTGTTTCCATAGTGATAACATGAATGATGGTAGATAGTACAGGCTGCTGTTTCCATAGCGATAACATGAATGATGGTAGATAGTACAAGCTGCTGTTTCCATAGTGATAACATGAATGATGGTAGATAATACAAGCTGCTGTTTCCATGGTGATAACATGAATGATGGTAGATAGTACCAGCTGCTGTTTCCATAGTGATAACATGAATGATGGTAGATAGTACCAGCTGCTGTTTCCATAGTGATAACATGAATGATGGTAGATAGTACAAGCTGCTGTTTCCATCGTGATAACATGAATGATGGTAGATAGTACAAGCTGCTGTTGCCATAGTGATAACATGAATTATGGTAGATAGTACAGGCTGCTGTTTCCATTGTGATAACATGAATGATGGTAGATAATACAAGCTGCTGTTTCCATCGTGATGACATGAATGATGGCAGATAGTACAAGCTGCTGTTTCCATAGTGATAACATGAATGATGGTAGATAATACAAGCTGCTGTTTCCATAGTGATAACATGAATGATGGTAGATAGTACCAGCTGCTGTTTCCATAGTGATAACATGAATGATGGTAGATAGTACCAGCTGCTGTTTCCATAGTGATAACATGAATGATGGTAGATAGTACCAGCTGCTGTTTCCATAGTGATAACATGAATGATGGTAGATAGTACAAGCTGCTGTTTCCATCGTGATAACATGAATGATGGTAGATAGTACAAGCTGCTGTTGCCATAGTGATAACATGAATTATGGTAGATAGTACAGGCTGCTGTTTCCATTGTGATAACATGAATGATGGTAGATAGTACAAGCTGCTGTTTCCATCGTGATAACATGAATGATGGCAGATAGTACAAGCTGCTGTTTCCATGGTGATAACATGAATGATGGTAGATAATACAAGCTGCTGTTTCCATGGTGATAACATGAATGATTGTAGATAATACAAGCTGCTGTTTCCATCGTGATCACATGAATGATGGTAGATAGTACAATCTGCTGTTTCCATCGTGATAACATGAATGATGGTAGAATGTAGATAGTACCAGCTGCTGTTTCCATAGTGATAACATGAATGATGGTAGATTGTACAAGCTGCTGTTTCCATAGTAATAACATGAATACAACATGCATTTTAAGGCCATTTTCCCTACTAGAGCGGGGGTTAGCCTTGCGGTCCCCATGACAATCGTCTCCATTTTGCCCTATTTTCTGCATCTCTCCTTGTTAACCCCCTTGCCCGCATTTCTTCTTCCACCATCTTTAGCCAAGTCTTTCTCGGTCTTCCCCGTCCTCTACTTCCTTCTACATTCATTTCCATCACTCTTCTCAACCAGTCACTTTCATCCTTCCTCAACACATGACCAAACCATCTCAACCTGTTCCTCTTCACAGCATCAATCACAGGCAATATTCCCATCATCTTTCGCAATTCATCATTTGTCTTCCTCTCTCTCAACGATACTCCGCACATCCGTCGAACCATTCGCATTTCCACCCTTTCCAACCTTCGTTGCTGCTCTACGTTCATTATCCATGTCTCGCTCCCATAAATCATAACACTTCTCACACCTGCAGCATACACCTTTCCCTTCAGCTTCAACGACACTCCCCTCCTCATCAGCACGCCACTCAATTCCCGAAACTTCTTCCATGTACATCTCACTCGAGCAACCGTTGCCGAGTCTGATCCACCTTCTCCATTCAGCATGTCTCCGAGGTAGTAATAACATGAATGATGGTAGATAATAAATGCTGCTGTTTCCATGGTGATAACATGAATGATGGTAGATAATAAATGCTGCTGTTTCCATAGTAATAACATGAATGATGCTCGATAATAAATGCTGCTGTTTCCATAGTAATAACATGAATGATGGTCGATAATAAATGCTGCTGTTTCCATGGTGATAACATGAATGATGGTAGACAATGCAAGCTGCTGTTTCCATAGTGATAACATGAATGATGGCAGATAGTACAAGCTGCTGTTTCCATAGTGATAACATGAATGATGGTAGATAATACAAGCTGCTGTTTCCATAGTGATAACATGAATGATGGTAGATAGTACCAGCTGCTGTTTCCATAGTGATAACATGAATGATGGTAGATAGTACCAGCTGCTGTTTCCATAGTGATAACATGAATGATGGTAGATAGTACCAGCTGCTGTTTCCATAGTGATAACATGAATGATGGTAGATAGTACAAGCTGCTGTTTCCATCGTGATAACATGAATGATGGTAGATAGTACAAGCTGCTGTTGCCATAGTGATAACATGAATTATGGTAGATAGTACAGGCTGCTGTTTCCATTGTGATAACATGAATGATGGTAGATAGTACAAGCTGCTGTTTCCATCGTGATAACATGAATGATGGCAGATAGTACAAGCTGCTGTTTCCATGGTGATAACATGAATGATGGTAGATAATACAAGCTGCTGTTTCCATGGTGATAACATGAATGATTGTAGATAATACAAGCTGCTGTTTCCATGGTGATAACATGAATGATGGTAGATAGTACAAGCTGCTGTTTCCATCGTGATCACATGAATGATGGTAGATAGTACAATCTGCTGTTTCCATCGTGATAACATGAATGATGGTAGAATGTAGATAGTACCAGCTGCTGTTTCCATAGTGATAACATGAATGATGGTAGATTGTACAAGCTGCTGTTTCCATAGTAATAACATGAATACAACATGCATTTTAAGGCCATTTTCCCTACTAGAGCGGGGGTTAGCCTTGCGGTCCCCATGACAATCGTCTCCATTTTGCCCTATTTTCTGCATCTCTCCTTGTTAACCCCCTTGCCCGCATTTCTTCTTCCACCATCTTTAGCCAAGTCTTTCTCGGTCTTCCCCGTCCTCTACTTCCTTCTACATTCATTTCCATCACTCTTCTCAACCAGTCACTTTCATCCTTCCTCAACACATGACCAAACCATCTCAACCTGTTCCTCTTCACAGCATCAATCACAGGCAATATTCCCATCATCTTTCGCAATTCATCATTTGTCTTCCTCTCTCTCAACGATACTCCGCACATCCGTCGAACCATTCGCATTTCCACCCTTTCCAACCTTCGTTGCTGCTCTACGTTCATTATCCATGTCTCGCTCCCATAAATCATAACACTTCTCACACCTGCAGCATACACCTTTCCCTTCAGCTTCAACGACACTCCCCTCCTCATCAGCACGCCACTCAATTCCCGAAACTTCTTCCATGTACATCTCACTCGAGCAACCGTTGCCGAGTCTGATCCACCTTCTCCATTCAGCATGTCTCCGAGGTAGTAATAACATGAATGATGGTAGATAATAAATGCTGCTGTTTCCATGGTGATAACATGAATGATGGTAGATAATAAATGCTGCTGTTTCCATAGTAATAACATGAATGATGCTCGATAATAAATGCTGCTGTTTCCATAGTAATAACATGAATGATGGTCGATAATAAATGCTGCTGTTTCCATGGTGATAACATGAATGATGGTAGACAATGCAAGCTGCTGTTTCCATAGTGATAACATGAATGATGGCAGATAGTACAAGCTGCTGTTTCCATAGTAATAACATGAATGATGGTCGATAATAAATGCTGCTGTTTCCATGGTGATAACATGAATGATGGTCGATAATAAATGCTGCTGTTTCCATAGTAATAACATGAATGATGGTAGATAATAAATGCTGCTGTTTCCATAGTAATAACATGAATGATGGTAGATAACACTGGGCTGCATTTGAAATATTTTTTTCAGAGGTCAAGGGTATCTCAACGTTTCCTATATGTTTTTTGCATGCTGAATTCAGAAATGTATCTAATTTCGTTCAATCAGGTCAAGTTTTTATGCTATCTCAATTTTAAGGAAAAAAATAATCAAAAATTTTGTTTTTTAAATTAGCATTTAAAAAAATTCAAAATCAGTCTTACATTGACAGAAAATGTACAAACTATACATATAATGACACACAAGTACACTTAATGTGGAAGAAAGTGCTTTCTCAATTACTTTCATTTCAATTTCAGAAAAATATAGATAAATCGTTGTTTCTGGCAACACCCAACTTCAGTCGCTCCAGCAGCTGCGTGGCTCAGTCTGGTGTCTCCTGTCCACTTAGGTGCACGTGAGCGGCAGTACGTCCTGCGTAGTGTCCTCCTTACTATAACATTACTGTGATTCACGATGAATTGAAAGTGCAAGAATGACCCAAACAAGTTCTGCTATATCTGTGGTAAAGTGACCATGCCAGACCGGCAGTCTAACATCACACGTTTTGTAAGGAAAAGCTATCACGCATACTTTGGAATGAAACTTGGTGACCAGGACAAAGCCTTTGCCCCTCACATATGCTGCAAAACGTGCGTTGAGAGTCTGCGGCGCTGGAGCCACAAGAAGATTGAGTGTCTGCCTTTTGGTATCCCAATGGTGTGGAGGGAGGGAAGAGATCATACTAATGACTGTTATTTCTGTATGACAAACCTACAAGGTGAGTTTATCAATTTTGTTTGAGTTTAACTTTATGTTTAATAAATTTCCAAACATTCTAAATTGTTTAACTTTATATATCATGTCACCCCCTTGACGGTATGTCTATCTCTTTCATTTTAGGCATAAATCGAAAAAACAAGCAACACTTAAAGTATCCAGACGTTCCATCTGCCATTAAACCAGTGCCTCATGGACCAGGAATTCCAATTCCAGCACCGCCCGAAAATTGCAGACATTCGGCGTCCGATTCCGATGAATTAATGGAAGATGGTGACATATCTGGTACATATCAACCTACGGGCGAGACAAGTCAACCCAAACTCTTTAGCCAAGCGGAGTTGAACGATTTGACACGAGATTTGTGTTTGTCCAAAGAATCTGCTCAGTTGCTAGGGTCATGACTTTGTGAAAATCGTTTGTTAGCTCCTGAAACTACATTCTCCTGGTACCGCAGCGGTGAAGAAGAGTTTCGAGAATATTTTAGTTCGGACGATGAAGTTTCTCTGGTTTACTGTAGCAACATCACCGGCCTCATTGCAGCTATGGGTTTAGCGTATGATCCTACAGAATGGCTGCTCTTCATCGACTCCTCAAGTAGAAGCTTGAAAGCAGTACTACTCTTCAATGGCAACAAGATCGCGTCTGTTCCGGTGGGTCACTCGGTACAGATGACTGAGAACTATAGTAACATGGAGCATTTGCTAACTGCTTTGAAATACAAAGATCACAATTGGATGATTTGCAGAGACCTAAAGGTATGTTGGTGTCAACCTAGTTACATATATTTTTCTACTTTATTTATTGAAATATTCTTAACATGGATTAAAATATATATTTTTAATAAACTGGAATAACAAATTTTAAAACAAATATGTGTGTTCTTTATTTTTATTTATAGGTTGTGTCCATGGTGCTGGGTCTACAAGGCGGCTACACCAAATACCCCTGCTTTCTCTGTCTGTGGGACAGCCGAGCAGACAAGCAGCACTATGTACAACGCAACTGGCCAGAAAGATCTGGCCTGGAACCAGGTTCCCACAACGTTGTGTCACACGCTCTTGTGAATCCTCAGAAGATTCTACTTCCGCCACTGCACATCAAGCTCGGACTTATGAAGAATTTTGTCAAAGCACTGAACAAAGAAGGTCGAGCTTTCGCTTTCCTGAACAAGAAATGTCCTCGCGTAAGTGAGGCCAAACTGAAAGCAGGCATTTTTGATGGCCCTCAGATCAGGGAGCTTATGAAAGATCCTAAATTCGACGAAAGTATGGAGAGCAATGAGAGGAATGCCTGGCTCTCATTCAAATCCATTGTGACGAACTTTCTGGGCAATCACCGAAGTCCAGAGTATGAATGTGTTGTGGAAGGGCTCCTGCAGAGCTTCCAGGCTCTTGGTGCACGCATGTCCATAAAGATGCATTTTCTCAGCTCGCATTTAGACTACTTTCCGGAAAACTGTGGTGATGTCAGCGAGGAGCAAGGAGAACGGTTTCACCAGGATATTCGAGTGATGGAAGAGAGGTACCAGGGCCGATGGGATGTCAACATGCTTGCAGACAACTGTTGGTGCCTCAAGAGAGATGTTACAGATGCGACACACAGACAAAAATCTTTGCGAAAGCCATTTATTCCGCATTAATTGTTTTCCTTCGTCTTTTTAATGTTGAATTTCACATTAACGGTACTTGTGCGTCATTTTATATATAGTTTGTACATTTTCTGTCAATGTAAGTCTGATTTTGAATTTTAAAAAGGCTAATTAAAAAAACAAAAATTTTGATTATTTTTTTTCCTTAAAATTGAGATAGCATAAAAACTTGACCTGATAGAGCGAAATGAGATACATTTCTAAATTCAGCATGCAAAAAGCATATAAGAACCGTTGAGAAAACCTAGACCTCTGAAATGACGCAGACCAGTGTAATAAATGCTGCTGTTTCCATAGTAATAACATGAATGATGGTCGATAATAAATGCTGCTGTTTCCATAGTAATAACATGAATGATGGTCGATAATAAATGCTGCTGTTTCCATGGTGATAACATGAATGATGGTAGACAATGCAAGCTGCTGTTTCCATAGTGATAACATGAATGATGGTAGATAGTACGAGCTGCTGTTTCCATAGTAATAACATGAATGATGGTCGATAATAAATGCTGCTGTTTCCATGGTGATAACATGAATGATGGTAGACAATGCAAGCTGCTGTTTCCATAGTGATAACATGAATGATGGTAGATAGTACAAGCTGCTGTTTCCATAGTAATAACATGAATGATGGTAGATAGTACAAGCTGCTGTTTGCATAGTAATAACATGAATGATGGTCGATAATAAATGCTGCTGTTTCCATGGTGATAACATGAATGATGGTAGACAATGCAAGCTGCTGTTTCCATAGTGATAACATGAATGATGGTAGATAGTACAGGCTGCTGTTTCCATAGTGATAACATGAATGATGGTAGACAATGCAAGCTGCTGTTTCCATAGTGATAACATGAATGATGGTAGATAATACAAGCTGCTGTTTCCATTGTGACAACATGAATGATGGTAGATAATACAAGCTGCTGTTTCCATAGCGATAACATGAATGATGGTAGATAGTACAAGCTGCTGTTTCCATCGTGATAACATGAATGATGGTAGATAGTACAAGCTGCTATTTCCATAGTGATAACATGAATGATGGTAGATAGTACAAGCTGCTGTTTCCATAGCGATAACATGAATGATGGTAGATAGTACAAGCTGCTGTTTCCATCGTGATAACATGAATGATGGTAGATAGTACAAGCTGCTGTTTCCATAGTGATAACATGAATGATGGTAGATAGTACAAGCTGCTGTTTCCATAGTGATAACATGAATGATGGTAGATAATACAAGCTGCTGTTTCCATTGTGATAACATGAATGATGGTAGATAGTACAAGCTGCTGTTTCCATTGTGATAACATGAATGATGGTAGATAGTACAAGCTGCTGTTTCCATAGTGATAACATTAATGATGGTAGACAATGCAAGCTGATGTTTCCCTCGTGTTAACATGAATGATGGTAGATAGTACAATGCTGTTTCCATAGTGATAACATGAATGATGGTAGATAGTACAAGCTGCTGTTTCCATAGTGATAACATTAATGATGGTAGACAATGCAAGCTGATGTTTCCCTCGCGTTAACATGAATGATGGTAGATAGTACAATGCTGTTTCCATAGTGATAACATGAATGATGGTAGATAGTACAAGCTGCTGTTTCCATAGTGATAACATGAATGATGGTAGATAATACAAGCTGCTGTTTCCATGGTGATAACATGAATGATGGTAGATGGTACAAGCTGCTGTTTCCATCGTGATAACATGAATATATATAAAAAAAATAACCACCTTTAGAGGCCATTTTCCCCCGCAAAGCAGGGGTTGGCCTTTTTCGGGAACCGTGGTTGTTGTTGTTTTTGGTCCCCTTTTCGAAGCAATGTTTTACGGCCGGATGCCCTTCCTGACGCCAACCCTGTTTGCCGCCTTTAACGACAAACAGGGAATTACCAGTAAACTGGTACTCAATTTGCCGACCTCGGAAGGATGACTGGCTGAGTCAACCCCCCTGGCGTTAATTCAGCGATCGACCAGGATTCGAACCCAGGATCCTAGGATCCTAAGCTGGCACCCTGACCGCTAAGCCAACACCATTGTGATAACATGAATGATGGTAGATTATACAAGCTGCTGTTTCCATCGTGATAACATGAATGATGGTAGACAATACAAGCTGCTGTTTCCATAGTGATAACATGAATGATGGTAGATAGTACAAGCTGCTGTTTCCATAGTGATAACATGAATGATGGTAGATAGTACAGGCTGCTGTTTCCATAGTGATAACATGAATGATGGTAGACAATACAAGCTGCTGTTTCCACAGTGATAACATGAATGATGGTAGATAGTACAAGCTGCTGTTTCCATAGTGATAACATGAATGATGGTAGATAGTACAAGCTGCTGTTTCCATAGTGATAACATGAATGATGGTAGATAGTACAGGCTGCTGTTTCCATAGTGATAACATGAATGATGGTAGATAATACAAGCTGCTGTTTCCATAGTGATAACATGAATGATGGTAGACAATACAAGCTGCTGTTTCCATAGTGATAACATGAATGATGGTAGATAGTACAAGCTGCTGTTTCCATCGTGATAACATGAATGATGGTCGACAGTACAAGCTGCTGTTGCCATAATGATAACATGAATGATGGTAGATAGTACAAGCTGCTGTTTCCATAGTGATAACACGAATGATGGTAGACAACGCAAGCTGCTGTTTCCATAGTGATAACATGAATGATGGTAGATAGTACCAGCTTCTGTTTCCATAGTGATAACATGAATGATGGTAGATAGTACCAGCTTCTGTTTCCATAGTGATAACATGAATGATGGTAGATAGTAGCAGCTTCTGTTTCCATTGTGATAACATGAATGATGGTAGATAGTACCAGCTGCTGTTTCCATAGTGATAACATGAATGATGGTAGACAATACAAGTTGCTGTTTCCATAGTGATAACATGAATGATGGTAGATAGTACAAGCTGCTGTTTCCAAAGTGATAACATGAATGATGGTAGATAATACAAGCTGCTGTTTCCATAGTGATAACATGAATGATGGTAGACAATACAAGCTGCTGTTTCCATAGTGATAACATGAATGATGGTAGATACTACCAGCTGCTGTTTCCATCGTGATAACATGAATGATTGTAGATAGTACAAGCTGCTGTTTCCATAGTGATAACATGAATGATGGTAGATAGTACCAGCTGCTGTTTCCATCGTGATAACATGAATGATTGTAGACAATACAAGCTGCTGTTTCCATAGTGATAACATGAATGATGGTAGATAGTACAAGCTGCTGTTTCCATAGTGATAACATGAATGATGGTAGATAGTACCAGCTGCTGTTTCCATAGTGATAACATGAATGATGGTAGATAGTACAAGCTGCTGTTTCCATAGTGATAACATGAATGATGGTAGATAGTACCAGCTGCTGTTTCCATAGTGATAACATGAATGATGGTAGATAGTACCATCTGCTGTTTCCACAGCTCTTGCTCATCCTCTTTCTGTTCTGTTCACTAGATCAGTCTCTCTGGGTGAGTGTCTGTCCACCTGGAAGTTAGCAAACATCACTGCAATACACAAACATGGTGCATGGTACATTGGTACAACATGGGTCCTCTTAAGTTCAGGCCAGTTAGCTTCCTTGGAATTTTAAGCCATGAAATCTATCACTGCGGTTGATATGAAATCCTTCCTTTTCTTCAATGCACAAATCTCAGATTACCAATTTGGTTTCAGACCAGGTCACTCCACCTTGGACAATGGATGGATGCTGTCAATGTCAGACGTAAGATCACGGCCGTCTCTCTGGACATATCTAATGTTTTCTGCATTGCTTTCCAAACTCTCTGCTTGTGGCATCCATGGCCACCTCCTCCAAAGTATCACCGACTTCCTCCACTCCCATGGTCAACGTGCACTCTTAACGGGATCCTCTAATCTCCTCACTTGTTAAGGTGTCTTGGGCCCAGTCTTGTTCCTCTTCTTCATCCAGGAACTTTCTGATTCCCCAAGAAATCCTGCTCATCCCTTTGGTGATGACTCCACCCCCTGCCAAATCCTCTCTTATCCTCCAGATAGATAGGCAGCAACCTCTTCCCTCTCTGCAGACACCAATAAAATCGGGAGCTGGTCCAATACTTGTCTTTCAACCCTGACAAATCCCACACTCAACCTGTCTCGCCGAAAGGACCGTCAGACAAAAGCACTCATCTGCTTACTAAAGAAACCAAGTGAAGACGGTATGTCACTCAAACTTTTGGGCTTCACAGTCAAGCAAGATAGTCCTTGGGCAGACCATATTTCCAAGATGGCCTCAAAAATCAGTCGCCGACTGGGTAGCCTTCATAATGCAAGGTCTTTCTTTGGCCAATCTGAACTTTTGACAACCTACAAAGCCTTCATTCACAGCTTTATGGAGTACTACTCTTCCCTTTGGGTTAACACCCCTGCCTCAAACCTTGTCCTTCTTGATGCCGTGGAAAGCAAGGAACCTCAAAATCAATGGGATCTCGGATGACATAGTTGAGTGGTTAGACCGTTTACTATTGCATCATGGACAGGTTGGTTGTCTTTCTGTATTCTACAGCCTTAATTTTGGTCTTGCATCCTCTGCCTGTCCCCCAGCCTCACTGCTAATCTCCACTAATTTGTTCCTTTTTTTTCTCTCACCTGCGGAACCAACTTCCCCAGTCAGTTCAGTCCCATTCCTCACTTCAGGGCTTCTGAAGACAGCTTTTCTACCACTACCTCAGGTCATCCTCCATCGATAATCATAATATCCTCTACCCCAAATAACTCCATTCCCAAGCACTCCTCTTTTTACAGGTTATTGTGATCCCCCCCCCCCCTCAACCCCCCTTCCCCTCTTTCGCTCAACTCTTTTCATTTGTGAGTTGGCAATTGGTTTGTTGCTGTTGTGTTTCATTCAGCTTAAGGGTCCAAATGCATTGGATTACACACGAGACTCCTGCATTACAAAGAAAAGGCTCTCCAATGTGGGCTGGGACTCCTGCATTAATCTGAAATGGCTCTCCACTGTGGGCTGCGACTCCTGCATTACAAAGAAAAGGCTCTCCAATGTGGGCTGGGACTCCTGCATTACAAAGAAAAGGCTCTCCACTGTGGGCTGGGACTCCTGCATGACAAAGAAAAGGCTCTCCACTGTGGGCTGGGACTCCTGCATTAATCTGAAATGGCTCTCCATGGTGAGCTGGGACTCCTGCATTACAAAGAAAAGGCTCTCCACTGTGGGCTGGGTCTCCTGCATTACACAGAAATGGCTCTCCACTGTGGGCTGGGACTCCTGCATGACACAGAAAAGGCTCTCCACTGTGGGCTGGGACTCCTGCATTAATCTGAAATGGCTCTCCACTGTGGGCTGTGACTCCTGCATTACAAAGAAAAGGCTCTCCAATGTGGGCTGGGACTCCTGCATTAATCTGAAATGGCTCTCCACTGTGGGCTGCGACTCCTGCATTTCAAAGAAAAGGCTCTCCAATGTGGGCTGGGACTCCTGCATTACAAAGAAAAGGCTCTCCACTGTGGGCTGGGACTCCTGCATTAATCTGAAATGGCTCTCCATGGTGAGCTGGGACTCCTGCATTACAAAGAAAAGGCTCTCCACTGTGGGCTGGGTCTCCTGCATTACACAGAAATGGCTCTCCACTGTGGGCTGGGACTCCTGCATGACACAGAAAAGGCTCTCCACTGTGGGCTGGGACTCCTGCATTAATCTGAAATGGCTCTCCACTGTGGGCTGGGACTCCTGCATTACAAAGAAAAGACTCTCCATATAGGCTGGTACTCTTGCATTACATAGAAAAGGCTCTCCACTGTCGGCTGGTACTCTTTCATTACACAGAAAAGGCTCTCCACTATGGGCTGGGACTCCTGCATGACACATAAAAGGCTCTCCACTGTGGGCTGGGACTCCTGCATGACACAGAAAAGGCTCTCCACTGTGGGCTGGGACTCCTGCATTACAAAGAAAAGGCTCTACACTGTGGGCTGGGTTTCCTGCATTACACAGAAATGGCTCTCCACTGTGGGCTGGGTTTCCTGCATTACACAGAAATGGCTCTCCACTGTGGGCTGGGACTCCTGCATTACACTGATATGGCTCTCCACTATGGGCTGGGACTCCTGTATTACACAGAAAAGGCTCTCCATGTAGGCTGGTACTCTTGCATTACACAGAAAGGCTCTCCACTATGGGCTGGAACTCCTGTATTACACAGAAAAGGCTCTCCATGTAGGCTGGTACTCTTGCATTACACAGAAAGGCTCTCCACTATGGGCTGGAACTCCTGCATTACACAGAAAAGGCTCTCCACTGTGGGCTGGGACTCCTGCATTACACAGAAAAGGCTCTCCACTATGGGCTGAGACTCCTCCATTACACAGAAAAGACTCTCCACTATGGGCTGGGACTCCTGCATTACATACTAATGATGCCTGCATTGCACACGAATGATTCCTGCATTACACACTAATGGATCTTCACTGGGGGCTGGGACTCCTGCAATACACAGAAAAGACTCTCCACTATGGGCTGGAACTCCTGCATTACACAGAAATGGCTCTCCACTATGGGCTGGGACTCCTGCATTACACAGAAAAGGCTCTCCACTATGGGCTGGGACTCCTGCATTACACAGAAAAGGCTCTCCACTATGGGCTGAGACTCCTCCATTACACAGAAAAGACTCTCCACTATGGGCTGGAACTCCTGCATTACACAGAAATGGCTCTCCACTATGGGCTGGGACTCCTGCATTACACAGAAAAGACTCTCCACTATGGGCTGGGACTCCTGCATTACACACGAATGATGCCTGCATTGCACACGAATGATTCCTGCATTACACACTAATGGATCTTCACTGGGGGCTGGGACTCCTGCAATACACACTACTGGCTCCTGTATTACACACTAACTAGTAAAAAGCACGTCAAAAATGACGAGTGGAATGGTTTATTCGATGGTGCAGCATCGTGAGCGTGCCAAGTCTGAAGCCTCAGCCTCTTGTCAGATGCGCTTATATCTTCTTTATTTATTCACCATTCTACGGCCGAAAATAAACACTCGTTTTACTCTGCGTGCGTTGCACATAACATGCAGAGAATTTCACCTCCCTGTGCCTTGTATTTATTGTTACTTAAAAAATGCTTCTTTACACCTCCCTTGAGACTTGGTTTGCAAGCCACCGTCTACAATAGAAAAGGCATAATTAATCTTTTATGAAAAATGTTTTTCGAGTTTGTTTTTAGCCTCAAAAATAGACCATAGTGAGCATTTGCATTCGTGTTAATTGGCCTTCAAAACCTACCCTAACGAAGGGGGACAGACAACTGTACAAACACACACACACTGACATTGTGTTTTATATGGTAGATGTTTGTCATTTTTGAAAGAAATTTTATTGATCACATGTAATGAGATAAAGGAAGACGACTTCTAATACCGGCTACCACCAAAGGTGGCGATATTGGAGTTTCAGTGACATCCACATTTGCCCCATTAAGTAATATTACTCATTCCATTATTACCATAACATTGAAATCCAAAGTCTTTCCAGTGACCTTCTCTTTTCAAGACAAACTGTGGGACGTTTGGCATCTGCAACGTAAATGCGCTGGCAGTTCGGCCACATTTTGATCTGGAGGAAGGTGCACTCCGAAATGCAGACGCCTCTGCCAGGACAGCCACAGAATGCCAGCTTTTCATTTCATCCCGAAGGCTATTGAACAGACGAGAGAACTCTGAACTATCACGCATCATGTGATCGCAAATAGGTGGCCTTGCGGTCTTGGATAGCCATCTCCCCTGAATTGCACACATTCCTCTGCCTTAATATATAAATGTTTTCTGCTCCTTTCCAAATATTTGTTTTCATTTTTCACATTTTAAAAAGGACCTTTTTTCGTCAATAATTCATCATTAATCCACAATTCCAGTCTTGTAAGGTCAAGTTGCAACACCAAATCCTGTCACCACACGACTCAAGCTTCTCCTCATTATTCTGCTGTCCTCGTGTAAACATTTTGTGTGTTTTGGTGATGAATCCCAATAACTCTTATACACAAACATTAAGAATAAAGTCGGGAAAATAACGGATCAATGTTATGGAAATTTGAAGTTTTTTAAATAAAACTCCTCCTGATTCACAACTAACATCCATAATACCAACTAACATCCTCTCAATCCATAACAACATCCATAAACCAGCTAACATCCACTCAATCCATAACTAACATCCATAAACCAGCTAACATCCACTCAATCCATAACTAACATCCATAAAACTGACTAACTTCCCTTCAATCCATAACTATCATTCATAAAACCAACAGTCATCCTCTCGATCCATAACTAACATCCTCTCGATCCATAACTAATATCCTCTCGATCCATAACTAACATCCTCTCAATCCATAACAAACATCCTCTCGATCCACAACTAACATCCTCTCAATCCATAACTAACATCCTCTCGATCCATAACTAACATCCATAAAACTAACAGTCATCCTCTCGATCCATAACTACCATCCATAAAACCAACAAACATCCTCTTGATCCATAACTACCATCCATAAAACCAACAAACATCCTCTCAATCCATAACTAACATCCATAAAACCAACAAACATCCTCTTGATCCATAACTACCATCCATAAAACCAACAAACATCCTCTCAATCCAAAACTAACATCCATAAAACCAACAAACATCCTCTCAATCCATAACTAACATCCATAAAACCAACAAACATCCTCTCAATCCATAACATACATCCATAAACCAGCTAACATCCACTCAATCCATAACTACCATCCATAAAACCAACAAACATCCTCTCAATCCATAACTAACATCCATAAAACCAACAAACATCCTCTCAATCCATAACTAACATCCATAAAACCAACAAACATCCTCTCAATCCATAACAACATCCATAAACCAGCTAACATCCACTCAATCCATAACTAACATCCATAAATCCAGCTAACATCCTCTCAATCCATAACATACATCCATAAACCAGCTAACATCCACTCAATCCATAACTACCATCCATAAAACCAACAAACATCCTCTCAATCCATAACTAACATCCATAAAACCAACAAACTTCCTCTCAATCCATAACTAACATCCATAAAACCAACAAACATCCTCTCAATCCATAACAACATCCATAAACCAGCTAACATCCACTCAATCCATAACTAACATCCATAAATCCAGCTAACATCCTCTGGATCCATAACTATCATTCATAAAACCAACAGTCATCCTCTCGATCCATAACTAACATCCTCTCGATCCATAACTAACATCCTCTTAATCCAAAACAAACATCCTCTCGATCCATAACTAACATCCTCTCAATCCATAACTAACATCCTCTCGATCCATAACTAACATCCATAAAACTAACAGTCATCCTCTCGATCCATAACTACCATCCATAAAACCAACAAACATCCTCTCAATCCATAACTACCATCCATAAAACCAACAAACATCCTCTTGATCCATAACTACCATCCATAAAACCAACAAACAACCTCTCAATCCATAACTAACATCCATAAAACCAACAAACATCCTCTCAATCCATAACTACCATCCATAAAACCAACAAACATCCTCTTGATCCATAACTAACATCCATAAAACCAACAAACATCCTCTCAATCCATAACTAACATCCATAAAACCAGCTAACATCCACTCAATCCATAACTAACATCCATAAAACCAACAAACATCCTCTCAATCCATAACTAACATCCATAAAACCAACAAACATCCTCTCAAACCATAACAACATCCATAAAACCAGCTAACATCCACTCAATCCATAACTAACATCCATAAAACCAACAAACATCCTCTCAATCCATAACTAACATCCATAAAACCAACAAACATCCTCTCAATCCATAACTAACATCCATAAAACCAACAAACATCCTCTTGATCCATAACTACCATCCATAAAACCAACAAACATCCTCTCAATCCATAACTAACATCCATAAAACCAACAAACATCCTCTCAATCCATAACTAACATCCATAAAACCAACAAACATCCTCTCAATCCATAACAACATCCATAAACCAGCTAACATCCACTCAATCCATAACTACCATCCATAAAACCAACAAACATCCTCTCAATCCATAACAACATCCATAAAACCAGCTAACATCCACTCAATCCATAACTAACATCCATAAAACCAACAAACATCCTCTCAATCCATAACGAACATCCATAAAACCAACAAACATCCTCTCAATCCATAACTAACATCCATAAAACCAACAAACATCCTCTCAATCCATAACTAACATCCATAAACCAGCTAACATCCACTCAATCCATAACTAACATCCATAAAACCAACAAACATCCTCTCGATCCATAACTAACATCCATAAAACCAACAAACATCCTCTCAATCCATAACTAACATCCATAAAACCAGCTAACATCCACTCAATCCATAACTAACATCCATAAAACCAACAAACATCCACTCAATCCATAACTAACATCCATAAAACCAACAAACATCCACTCAATCCATAACTAACATCCATAAAACCAACAAACATCCTCTCAATCCATAACTAACATCCATAAAACCAACAAACATCCACTCAATCCATAACTAACATCCATAAAACCAACAAACATCCTCTCAATCCATAACTAACATCCATAAAACCAACAAACATCCTCTCAATCCATAACTAACATCCATAAAACCAGCTAACATCCATAAAACCAACAAACATCCTCTCAATCCATAACTAACATCCATAAAACCAACAAACATCCTCTCAATCCATAACTAACATCCATAAAACCAACAAACATCCTCTCAATCCATAACTAACATCCATAAAACCAACAAACATCCTCTCAATCCATAACTAACATCCATAAAACCAACAAACATCCTCTCAATCCATAACTAACATCCATAAAACCAAAAAACATCCACTCAATCCATAACTAACATCCATAAAACCAACAAACATCCTCTCAATCCATAACTAACATCCATAAAACCAACAAACATCCTCTCAATCCATAACTAACATCCATAAAACCAACAAACATCCTCTCAATCCATAACTAACATCCATAAAACCAACAAACATCCTCTCAATCCATAACTAACATCCATAAAACCAACAAACATCCTCTCAATCCATAACTAACATCCATAAAACCAACAAACATCCACTCAATCCATAACTAACATCCATAAAACCAGCTAACATCCATAAAACCAACAAACATCCTCTCAATCCATAACTAACATCCATAAAACCAGCTAACATCCATAAAACCAACAAACATCCTCTCAATCCATAACTAACATCCATAAAACCAGCTAACATCCATAAAACCAACAAACATCCGCTCAATCCATAACTAACATCCATAAAACCAGCTAACATCCATAAAACCAACAAACATCCTCTCAATCCAGAACTAACATCCATAAAACCAGCTAACATCCATAAAACCAACAAACATCCTCTCAATCCATAACTAACATCCATAAAACCAGCTAACATCCATAAAACCAACAAACATCCTCTCAATCCATAACTAACATCCATAAAACCAGCTAACATCCACTCAATCCATAACATACATCCATAAAACCAACAAACATCCTCTCAATCCATAACTAACATCCATAAAACCAGCTAACATCCACTCAATCCATAACTAATATCAATAAAACCAGCTAACATCCACTCAATCCATAACTAACATCCATAAAACCAACAAACATCCTCTCAATCCATAACTAACATCCATAAAACCAGCTAACATCCACTCAATCCATAACTAACATCCATAAAACCAGCTAACATCCTCTCAATCCATAACTAACATCCATAAAACCAACAAACATCCTCTCAATCCATAACTAACATCCATAAAACCAGCTAACATCCACTCAATCCATAACTAACATCCATAAAACCAACAAACATCCTCTCAATCCATAACTAACATCCATAAAACCAACAAACATCCTCTCAATCCATAACTAACATCCATAAAACCAGCTAACATCCACTCAATCCATAACTAACATCCATAAAACCAACAAACATCCTCTCAATCCATAACTAACATCCATAAAACCAGCTAACATCCACTCAATCCATAACTAACATCCATAAAACCAGCTAACATCCTCTCAATCGATAACTAACATCCATAAAACCAACAAACATCCTCTCAATCCATAACTAACATCCATAAAACTAGCTAACATCCATAAAACGAACAAACATCCACTCAATCCATAACTAACATCCATAAAAGCAGCTAACATCGTCTTACAGGCCAAAATGGCTCGTAGAGTGCTGCAAAATACAATTGCGAGTGCGACAAAACCGAGTTTCGCGTTCATCCGCCTCGTTCCCCTTCGGTCGATCCATGGCGATGCCGATTCGCGGATAATCATGGATTTTGACTCGAGTTTATCAATCATTTCATTCTGCGAAGGCGACTGGTGCCGCGGATACCACGAGCTCCAGCACCCCAAGGTGCGGCCGCACTCACCGCACTACCATCCTTTTTGCGACGACACTCAATGTGAGCAAATCACCTGACACACTCACACTCCACATTTAAACCAATCATGATCAGATACCTTCGATGCAGTTTTAGCACGCGTCATCATCATCCATCTTGCCAAAGCACAAGGTGACCCCAAAGGGTGTGGAAGGTACCTCGTCCTACCTGGTGCGTTGTGTGCAGCGTTGGTTCAACATCACAAGTGACAAACTCTGCCTTCAAAACACAAAGGATTCATCAACCAATCAACCAGCAATGAACCAACGTTTTATTGGATGACAAAATGAAACCTTTGTGACAACAACTTTATCAAGGTAAGCCAAGGAAACCCATCGTGTGGATGCCAGCAACTCCAAAGGATACAAACTCTAACGATGTGAAGTTGCTGCACGGTCTCTGAACCGTTATGCACACCTGGGCGTTTAAAGTTCAACAACAAAGGTAAAAAAATATAAATCAAAATATTCCAACTGTGGGATTTCCAAATTTCCAACAAATATTCCAAATGGAAGCTGCAAATCGCAATTTCATTAGAGATAGAAGCAAAAACGAAGAGGAACTAAACAATGTAAAGAAGAAGAAGAAGACCAGTCATTTTGCATCTTCAGATGCATGGAGGTGTTGACGCAGGATACTCGAATGGCTCATTCGTCCCAGCAAGCTGGTACTCATTTTGCCCACCTGGGAAGGATGACAGGCTGAGTCTACCCACCTGGTGTTCATTCAATGGCATGACATGGGCTCAAACTCAAGACCTTAAGATTTGAAGGCAGCAACCTCAACCGTTAAACCAACACCTGGCTTCAAAAACAATGTTAAACAACGACTAAAATCACCTGGCAGGGCACCTGGCAGAGAAGGGCAGCGAAAGGTTTACACGCAACCTGGAACAATGAAAACAACTCGGCTCGAATCACTGCATCTTGAGACACTGCGCGTTGAAGTTGTCTCCTGCACGCCGACTCACGGACAACAGCAGCGCCTCTTTCTTAGCCAGACTGCGCGACGACTCCAACTCGTACATGGTGCTCAGGTTGAAGAGCACGCTCTCGTGCTGGTACATCGCTGGCTCTCGCTCAAAGAAACCCTCCAGGTGCGTCAGGGCCTCCTTCAGCTTGCCCAGGTACAGAAGGCACACGGCACAGTTGTTGCTTGCCTGGGGTGGAGGATTAAAGGAGAAAGAAGACTGATGACCTATTGGTAAACCTACAGTGGTGACCCTATTGCTAAACCTAGTGGTGACCCTATTGCTAAACCTAATGGTGACCCTTTTGCTAAACCTAGTGGTGACCCTATTGCTAAACCTAGTGGTGACCCTATTGCTAAACCTAGTGGTGACCCTATTGCCAAACCTAGTGGTGACCCTATTGGTAAACCTACAGTGGTGACCCTATTGGTAAACCTCATGGTGACCCTATTGGTAAACCTAGTGGTGACCCTATTGCTAAACCTAGTGGTGACCCTATTGCTAAACCTAGTGGTGACCCTATTGCTAAACCTAGTGGTGACCCTATTGCTAAACCTAGTGGTGACCCTATTGGTAAACCTAGTGGTGACCCTATTGCTAAACCTAGTGGTGATCCTATTGCTAAACCTAGTGGTGATCCTATTGCTAAACCTAGTGGTGACCCTATTGCTAAACCTAGTGGTGACCCTATTGCTAAACCTAGTGGTGACCCTATTGCCAACCTAGTGGTGACCCTATTGCTAAACCTAGTGGTGACCCTATTGCTAAACCTAGTGGTGACCCTATTGCCAAACCGAGTGGTGACCCTATTGCTAAACCTAGTGGTGACCCTATTGCCAAACCTAGTGGTGACCCTATTGCTAAACCTAGTGGTGACCCTATTGCTAAACCTCGTGGTGGTCCTATTGCTAAACCTAGTGGTGACCCTATTGGTAAACCTACAGTGGTGACCCTATTGCTAAACCTAGTGGTGACCCTATTGCTAAACCTAGTGGGGACCCTATTGCCAAACCTAGTGGTGACCCTATTGCCAAACCTAGTGGTGACCCTATTGCCAAACCTAGTGGTGACCCTATTGCCAACCTAGTGGTGACCCTATTGGTAAACCTAGTGGTGACCCTATTGCTAAACCTAGTGGTGACCCTATTGCCAACCTAGTGGTGACCCTATTGGTAAACCTAGTGGTGACCCTATTGGTAAACCTAGTGGTGACCCTATTGCTAAACCTAGTGGTGACCCTATTGCTAAACCTAGTGGTGACCCTATTGCCAACCTAGTGGTGACCCTATTGGTAAACCTAGTGGTGACCCTATTGCTAAACCTAGTGGTGACCCTATTGCCAACCTAGTGGTGACCCTATTGCTAAACCTAGTGGTGACCCTATTGCTAAACCTAGTGGTGACCCTATTGCTAAACCTAGTGGTGACCCTATTGCTAAACCTAGTGGTGATCCTATTGCTAAACCTAGTGGTGATCCTATTGCTAAACCTAGTGGTGACCCTATTGCTAAACCTAGTGGTGACCCTATTGCTAAACCTAGTGGTGACCCTATTGCCAACCTAGTGGTGACCCTATTGCTAAACCTAGTGGTGACCCTATTGCTAAACCTAGTGGTGACCCTATTGCCAAACCGAGTGGTGACCCTATTGCTAAACCTAGTGGTGACCCTATTGCCAAACCTAGTGGTGACCCTATTGCTAAACCTAGTGGTGACCCTATTGCTAAACCTCGTGGTGGTCCTATTGCTAAACCTAGTGGTGACCCTATTGCTAAACCTAGTGGTGACCCTATTGCCAACCTAGTGGTGACCCTATTGGTAAACCGAGTGGTGACCCTATTGCTAAACCTACAGTGGTGATCCGTGTACATAACCAACGGTAAACTTTTACCTTCCGTGTTAAACAAAACAAAAGACGTCTCAATGTGAATACCGGTACCTCGACCCAAGAGAAAAACGTGTTTCCATTTGGACATTTCTCCTCAGACAAAGAAAATAATCTACCAAGACAAAACTTTCCTGAACTCGTTTGGTACAGATTTTTCACAAAAATTCTGAAAATCACCATCAAAATGTTCTATTTGATACTGAAAGATCAAACACTTGGATAAAGCACAGGTTCGAGGGAAATTACCTCTGATTAACATCAGCGCGTCGCCGCACAGTGGGAGACAGGGCTTTGCAATCACTTTTGTGTCTGTCTGTGTATGTGTGTCTTTGTCTCTGTCTGTGTGTCTTTGTGTGTGTCTGTGTATGTGTGTCTTTGTCTCTGTCTGTGTGTCTTTGTGTGTGTCTGTGTATGTGTGTCTTTGTCTCTGTCTGTCTGTCTGTGTGTCTTTGTGTATGTCTGTGTGTGTATGTCTGTGTGTCTGTGTGTCTGTATGGCTGTGTGTCTGTGTGTGTGTCTGTCTGTCTGTGTGTATGTCTGTGCGTGTCTGTCTGTCTGTGTCTGTCTGTCTGTCTGTCTGTGTGTGTCTGTGTGTCTTTGTCTCTGTGTCTTTGGTGTGTGTGTGTGTGTGTGTGTGTGTGTGTGTGTGTGTGTGTGTGTGTGTGTGTGTGTGTGTGGGGCTGTGTGTGTGTGGGGCTGTGTGTGTGTGGGGCTGTGTGTGTGTGGGGCTGTGTGTGTGTGTGGGGCTGTGTCTGTGTGTGTGTCTGTGTGTGTGTCTGTCTGACTGTGTGTGTGTCTTTTTGTAGGTGTCTTTGTATATGTGTCTGTCTGTGTGTCGTTGTGTCTTTGTGTCAGTGTGTGTGTGTCTGTGTCTGTCTGTCTGTGTGTGTGTCTGTCTGTCTGTCTGTGTGTGTCTGTCTGTGTGTCTGTGTGTGTCTGTCTGTGTGTCTGTCTGTCTGTGTGTGTCTGTGTCGTTGTGTGTTTGTGTCAGTGTGTGTGTCTGTGTCTGTGTCTGTGTCTTTGTGTGTGTCGTTGTGTGTTTGTGTCAGTGTGTGTGTCTGTGTCTGTGTGCTTGTGTGTCTTTGTGTCTGTCTGTTTGTATGTGTGTGTGTGTGTGTGTCTTTGTGTATGTGTCTGTCTGTGTCTGTCTGTCTGTGTGCTTATGAGAATATGGAGAAGACAAATGATTAACTGCCAAAAGGTCAAAGGTCAGCGTCACATAACATCTCACATTTTCATCCGATTGAGCTGAAATTTTAATATTTTGCAAATTGCGTCACTCGATTGGTTCTCCGATCAAAATCCAGAAGCAGATTGTTTTTGAATTTTTTATATCAAAAGTTCAAAGGTCAAGGTTGCATAAAATCATCACTTTCCATGTGGTTGACTTGGAATTTGAGCAGGGGGTGTATGATGAGGAACTGAAGCCTTTTGCTTTTGAGGTCAAAAGGTCAAGGTCGCCCAAATACCTCTCAATTTATTTGTATTTTAGTTTTTTTTAGCTCTCTTTGTCCTGTTTAGCAAACGGAAAAAGAAGACGTCTGAATACAAAGCGAACGTGGATGGGCTTTGCATTTTCAGATGCTTTCCAGTTTTGTATTTGGGTTCATCTATTTATTACATATGGCTGGCAGGATACACTACAGGTATGCAAATACACCTCGAACTTGTCTATCCTGGGTTTGTATCCCGACAGGGCTATAAAACTATCATCTTGATGTGTTGTACGCAGGGTGATTCATCAGTGTGTGTCCCGTCCCCTCTACCGACGTTGGTGGACGTTAAAGATCCCACGGTGTCCTTGGCATAGAGTACGCGAGTTATCGCCGGCACCATGAACAAATTACAAATTTCTACCCTGACGCATTCCACTCGGTAAGTGTGGTGAGCATGCCACTCGGTAAGTGTGGTGAGCATGCCACTCGGTAAGTGTGGTGAGCATGCCACTCGGTAAGTGTGGTGAGCATGCCACTCGGTAAGTGTGGTGAGCATGCCACTCGGTAAGTGTGGTGAGCATGCCACTCGGTAAGTGTGGTGAGCATGCCACTCGGTAAGTGTGGTGAGTATGCCACCTGGTAAGTGTGGTGAGCATGCCACTCGGTAAGTGTGGTGAGCATGCCACTCGGTAAGTGTGGTGAGCATGCCACTCGGTAAGTGTGGTGAGCATGCCACTTGGTAAGTGCGGTGAGCATGCCACTTGGTAAGTGCGGTGAGCATGCCACTCGGTAAGTGTGGTGAGCATGCCACTCGGTAAGTGCGGTGAGCATGCCACTCAGTAAGTGTGGTGAGCATGCCACTCGGTAAGTGTGGTGAGCATGCCACTCGGTAAGTGTGGTGAGCATGCCACTCGGTAAGTGCGGTGAGTATGCCACTCGGTAAGTGTGGTGAGCATCCCACTTGGTAAGTGCGGTGAGCATGCCACTCGGTAAGTGTGGTGAGCATGCCACTCGGTAAGTGTGGTGAGCATCCCACTCGGTAAGTGTGGTGAGCATGCCACTCGGTAAGTGCGGTGAGCATGCCACTTGGTAAGTGCGGTGAGCATGCCACTCGGTAAGTGTGGTGAGCATGCCACTTGGTAAGTGCGGTGAGTATGCCACTCGGTAAGTGCGGTGAGTATGCCACTCGGTAAGTGTGGTGAGCATGCCACTCGGTAAGTGTGGTGAGCATGCCACTCGGTAAGTGTGGTGAGCATGCCACTCGGTAAGTGCGGTGAGCACGCCACTCGGTAAGTGTAGTGAGCATGCCACTCGGTAAGTGTGGTGAGCATGCCACTTGGTAAGTGCGGTGAGCATGCCAACACCCCAAATGCAACTTGACAGAGACATTGGACCTTCTAATGGAAAACAGATGATGATTTATCCCGGATGAAAATGGGGAAAGTGGTGAATATGCTCCAAATGCCCTCACATCCCGTTCCCTTCATGAACCAAACTCCTTCCTTTTCTTTCTGCACTCATACATCCCTCAATCCAACTCTTTCCATCGTCGTCCTTCCTTTACAATTTGAATGCAATATCGTAACTCAGTGCGTAAGTATCAATAAGTGGATCCTTTGATCAATTCACAGTGAACTAATTGAAAATAACAGAAAATAAACAAAGAGGTGAACTTTGTAAATAATCATATAAAATGCATTCATTCTTTTCCTAACATCCTGAAAATTTCACGGTCATGGACTTGGCCACCAGAGACGAAACAACGAGTGGAGGTCGGGTTAACCTCACTCACATCCTTCACAATGGGCAATGATGGTACCTTGAATCACCATGGAAACGACATTTGAAGCTCTCAATTATTGTTTGTTGTTTTCCATTTCCTCCGTGAGGGCTGAACAGAACAACCAAACTATTATTACATTGTACAATGCCCACACTATTATTATAGGGTACAATACCCACACTATTATTATAGGGTACATTACCCACACTATTATTATAGGGTACAATACCCACATTATTATTATAGGGTACAATACCCACACTATTATTATAGGGTACAATACCCACACTATTATTATAGGGTACAATACCCACACTATTATTATAGGGTACAATACCCACACTATTATTATAGGGTACATTACCCACACTATTATTATAGGGTACATTACCCACACTATTATTATAGGGTACAATACCCACATTATTATTATAGGGTACAATACCCACATTATTATTATAGGGTACAATACCCACACTATTATTATAGGGTACAATACCCACACTATTATTATAGGGTACATTACCCACACTATTATTATAGGGTACAATACCCACATTATTATTATACAGTACAATACCCACACTATTATTATAGGGTACAATACCCACACTATTATTATAGGGTACAATACCCACACTATTATTATTGGGTACAATACCCACACTATTATTATAGGGTACAATACCCACACTATTATTATTGGGTACAATACCCACACTATTATTATAGGGTACAATACCCACACTATTATTATAGGGTACAATACCCACACTATTATTATAGGGTACAATACCCACACTATTATTATAGGGTACAATACCCACACTATTATTATAGGGTACAATACCCACACTATTATTATAGGGTACAATACCCACACTATTATTATAGGGTACAATACCCACACTATTATTATAGGGTACAATACCCACACTATTATTATAGGGTACAATACCCACACTATTATTATATAGTACAATACCCACACTATTATTATATAGTACAATACCCACACTATTATTATAGAGTACAATACCCACACTATTATTATAGGGTACAATACCTACACTATTATTATAGAGTACAATACCCACATTATTATTATACAGTACAATACCCACACTATTAGTATAGGGTACAATACCCATACTTTTATTATAGGGTAGAATACCCACACTATTAGTATAGGGTACAATACCCACATTATTATTATACAGTACAATACCCACACTATTAGTATAGGGTACAATACCCACATTATTATTATACAGTACAATACCTACACTATTATTATAGGGTACAATACCTACACTATTATTATAGAGTACAATACCCACATTATTATTATACAGTACAATACCCACACTATTAGTATAGGGTACAATACCCATACTTTTATTATAGGGTACAATACCCACACTATTAGTATAGGGTACAATACCCACACTATTATTATACAGTACAATACCCACACTATTAGTATAGGGTACAATACCCACATTATTATTATACAGTACAATACCCACACTATTATTATAGGGTACAATACCCACACTATTAGTATAGGGTACAATACCCACACTATTATTATAGGGTACAATACCTACACTATTATTATAGAGTACAATACCCACATTATTATTATACAGTACAATACCCACACTATTAGTATAGGGTACAATACCCATACTTTTATTATAGGGTACAATACCCACACTATTAGTATAGGGTACAATACCCACATTATTATTATACAGTACAATACCCACACTATTAGTATAGGGTACAATACCCACATTATTATTATACAGTACAATACCCACACTATTAGTATAGGGTACAATACCCATACTTTTATTATAGGGTACAATACCTACACTATTATTATAGAGTACAATACCCACATTATTATTATACAGTACAATACCCACACTATTAGTATAGGGTACAATACCCACACTATTAGTATAGGGTACAATACCCACACTATTATTATAGGGTACAATACCCACACTATTATTATGTAGTACAATACCCACACTATTATTATAGGGTACAATACCCACACTATTATTATAGAGTACAAGACCCACACTATTATTATAGGGTACAATACCCCACACTATTATTATAGGGTACAATACTCACACTATTATTATAGAGTTCAATACCCACACTATTATTATAGGGTACAATACCCACACTATTATTATAGGGTACAATACTCACACTATTATTATAGAGTTGAATACCCACACTATTATTGTGGGGTACAATACTCACACTATTATTATAGAGTTGAATACCCACACTATTATTATAGGGTACAATACCCACACTATTATAATAGGGTTTAATACCCACACTATTATTATATGGTACAATACCCACACTATTATTATAGGGTACAATACCCACACTATTATAATAGGGTTTAATACCCACACTATTATTTTTGGTACAATACCAAACACTATTATTATAGGGTACAATACCTGCACTATTATTATAGGGTACAATACCCACACTATTATTATAGGGTACAATACCCACACTATTATTATATAGTACAATACCCACACTATTATTATATAGTACAATACCCACACTATTATTATAGGGAACAATACCCACACTATTATTATACAGTACAATACCCACACTATTATTATAGAGTACAATACCCACACTATTATTATAGAGTACAATACCCACACTATTATTATCGGGTAAAATACCCACACTATTATTATAGAGTACAATCCGCACACTATTATTATAGGGTACAATACCCACACTATTATTATAGAGTACAATACCCACACTATTATTATATAGTACAATACCCACACTATTATTATGGAGTACAATATGCACACTATTATTATATAGTACAATACCACACTATTATTATAGGGCACAATACCCACACTATTATTATATAGTAAGTACAATACCCACACTATTATTATATAGTACAATACCCAAACTATTATTGTAATATGCAAATTAGCTTCCCAGAGTCTTGCTCTTTCCTGCAATCCTTGAAGAGGGCTGTCCTTGTGCTTTATCCCATTATCCAGCCCTGCTCTCTTCCACTCCTGGTGACCTCCTCACCCCTTCCTGTCTCCCAGTTCGTCTTTTATTTTCCATTCACATTTCTGTCTTTCAGATAAATAAATAATATGTGGACACTTCTGAACAAGTGATTTCTAAAAGAAGTGATTCTGATGAAATATTCCAGTTGAAGAAAGGATAAACTTGACATGATGCAATGTCATTAAACCCCAAAGGATTATAAAATTGACATGAAACATTGCAAAAGACGTACCACAGCATTGGACGGATCACGCTTCAGCACTTCCATGAACCAGTTGTATGCTTCCAGGAAGTTATTCTTAGCCAAGTGCAAGAAGGCCCTAGAAAACAAGAACATAACTTGCACAAGTCCGTAAGGTTGTAATTTGTTGAAAAATTTCTAAAACAAGAACAAAGCATATTGAAAGCTAACACTTGGCAAGATCGTCAAAAGAGCAGAAGCAAAAATGTATCACTTCAAGGGTGCATTCACATGGTAAAGAACAGGGGGACCACAGGCCGCACAAAAAGCGGTGTGCACAGGCCGCACAAAAAAGCGGTGTGCACAGGCCACGCAAAAAAGCTGGGCTCACAGACCACGCAAAAAAGCTGGGCTCACAGACCATGCAAAAAAGCTGGGCTCACAGACCCCGTGAAAAACCTGGGCGCACAGAGCATGTAAAAAAACACGGGGCACACAGAATATGCGGAAAATCTGGGTGCATAGAATGCATGAAAATCCTGGTGCACATTCTGCACGATAAAGCTGAGCGCACAGGCTGGACGAAAAAGCTGAGCACACCCACATTATTATTATAATGGAATATACTTTCGGAGAAAAAGCTGAGCACACAGGCTGCACGAAAAAGCTGAGCGCACAGGCCGCACAAAAAATCTGGGCGCACAGGCTGCGCAACAAAGCTGGGCGAAAAGGCTGCGCTAAAAATCTGGCCTCACAGGCTGCGCAATAATGCTGAGCGCACAGGCTGCAGGAAAAAGCTGAGCGCACAGGCCACACAAAAAATCTGGGCGCACAGGCTGCATGAAAAATCTGGGCGCACAGGCTGCGCAATAATGCTGAGCACACAGGCTGCACGAAAAATCTGGGCGCACAGACAGTGTAAAAAAATATGACAGCCCCATCCCCTCTATCTCTATCACTCTCCTGCTCCTGCACCATTATCTGCCTCACACATCCTACCCACACCCTTCTCTCTTGCTCTCTCTCTCTCACCCCACACCCTCCTCTTCTCTCTCAATCCTCCCACCCACACCCTTATCCCTTCCTCTCATCCCACCCTCTCTCTTCCTCTCCGACTCTCCTGCCCCCATCCTCCTCTTTCTCTTCCTCTCTGTCACCCCTTCTCTCACTTCCCCACCACCTCATTTCCTCCTCTCTACATCCACCTCTTTCTCTCTCCTCTGGTGTATCCCCCCCCCCCCCCCCTCTCCATCCACTCAATCATCTCAAATGGTTGAGACTCTGCTCCAGACAAGGCATTATGTCTCTCACTGTATTTGCTTCCAAATATTGTGTATGCCCAAACGATCCCACAATCGCCACCTTCTGCCCTCGTACCTGCTGTCTAGTAGACACAGTCTATACAGCCTTTGTAGGTAGCTCAATGGAGTACTGTTCCACGGTATGGGCTGGCACTTCGGATTCTGTGGTATCTCAAGCTCTCAGTTTTATTTGCGTCTTCCGTAATGAAACCAAAATCGCAAGGGCCAGTTGCTCTCACATTGTATGCAGGTTTGCAGATCTCTCAGATTTTATTTTGTATCGCCTCTCCTCTGGTCTAGCTACTTCTGTCTCCTCAGCTCTCCGACACACCGTCCCTATTCCAGGATGCAAATGTTCTTCTAGCAACACCCTCCTGGTTAAACTCCCAAAACCCAGGCTTGTCACACATCTCAACGGTTTTGTTTCTCTTCTCTTCTGTTTCTGCAACTGCCTCCCAGTGGCGATTCAATCGCAATCTTCACGCCAGGGATTCAAACTCCTAACCAGACCTAACCAAATCCACTTTCCTTACAGATTACCGTTTCCGCTCATATTTTCCTGTTCATTCAATTCCCTTAATTGTTGCATCCACCTACCACCACACTGTCGGTGTAATGCCTTCCTTTCCTCTGTCACCAATCTCTTCTTCAAACTGAGATTGTGTATCTCAAAAATAAATACCACATGGCAGCACTTTTTATTCTCAGGTCCTGGGCTCTAGGCGCATGGAGGAGCCAAACCACAAAAGGCAGCAGGTTTACAAACTATCAAAGGGTATGGGGGAGCGGCTTGACAGCTTGATTGCCAATCCTTGTCACTCGCTGGCATTGAACGTCATGTTCTGAGCAGCATGTATGACGAAAGAGATTCAGCGGTGGGCGGGCATTCACGAGGATTTATCATTCAACACAGGGTGGGATCATCGACAAAAGGATGGAGTTGCTTGTCAAGAGATCAAGAATAATTTAGGTCTTAAAATGCTTCCTCATCTCCCCTCCCCCACATCCCCAACCCAACCTGAATGGAAAGATCATAGGAAAGGACAGGATCACATTCCACACACAGTTTCCATCTTGGAGGAAGTCGAGTAACCACATGAGCAGGGGGATCTTGAATACCAAAAATTGATCTTAGAAAGCAAGGCTGGATGCCAGACAGTGTCAAAGGCCTGAGGCATCCAGGGAAATGGCTCTAACCTCTTGCTTCGATACAAGAAATCCATCCACTGCTGTGGCACAAGTGCAGAGTAGCCACAAAATCAATATGCATAATAGTGTGTCTTTTGTTACTTATTACCCTGTGCTCGAGAAGCGAAATGCGGGGTTAAGCAATCGGTTGCGTACGTGTGCCGTATGTCTGCCGTACGTATGCCGTGTCTGCATTTTAAAAATTCATTTTCTTGGCAACCGTTAGTCCGTTTGACATGAAATTTTACCATAGGAGCGCCTCTGCCTGTAGATTTTTTTGCTGATAATTATGACATCTTGGTCACGTGGTATGGACGCCATCTTGGAAAAACGTTATACCTCTATATTTCCCAAACCACTTAATGGAAAAAATTGAAACATGGCTCATTGTCAAGTACATCCCACGGGGAATAAAATATGTTAATGATGATGGCATAGGTGCCTCCATTATGACGTCATAATTAGACAACTGCAACGCTTGATCTGATCAGTATGAAAAAAAACATTTCCTCTGCAACTGTTAGTCCGATGAACACTAAATTTTCAGAATATGAGCGGCTCCTCCTGTAGAATTGTTCTAATGATAATTATGACCATTGGTCACGTGGTACAGGTGCCATCTTGGAAAAATTGAAAATGGCTCAATGTCAAGCACTCCCCTTGAGGAATAAGATATGTTAATGATGATGTCATCAGTACCGTAATAACGACGTCATAATTCGGTAAGTACAATGCTTGATTCGATCGGTATACTTTTTTTTTTCTCTCTGCAATTCTACCCTTAAAACTTAAATTTCTGCAACTCTGCCCAATCTCTACAACTCTTAAAAAACAGAAGAGTTGGCTTGCACCAAGTCCTTCTCAAGACTGCGCAGGGTAAGTATTCTATGAATACCATCTAGTTTGTTTTATTTGTTTTCCGGATATGGCATCAGCATGACGGACACCAGTGAGTACATGATATAAGAGAGACTGATTACTTGTGTTTGGGTTCACGACCGTGCGTGAGAAGGAGCAAGTTTTTAAGACATAAGGACAAGATTTTCGCAGAGGTTCGATAAGCCAGATTTGACTTGATTTAGAGAAAGGCTCTTCTGTAGAGATTTCCCACCATGAAATCAAGACGAAACGTATTTTTTTCAGATGAGTGTGCTATTTACATCAGCAATCGAGCCAGGAATGTATATTTTTGGTGCAAAGAAAATCCTAATTTTTATGAGGAAATTGAACAGCATCCTCCTCATGTCATGATGTGGGCAGCAATTTCAGGAGATCACTTGATAGAGCCATATTTTTTTTCGATACAAGTGTCAATCACACTGCTTATTTGAACATGCTTCAGACGTGCTTTGTTCCACAACTGCGTGAGAGAGGTCACAAGGCAACAGCTATCCTGCAACAAGATGGTGCACCAGTACTACGCTCTCGCAGTTAGAGAATATCTCGATGATAAATTCAGCGGACGATGGATTGGACGTGGATCTGAGATAGTGTGGCCTCCTCGAAGTCCAGACTTAACAACATGTGACAACTCGCTTTGGGGCATTGAGAACTGGGAAATTTCTCATCTCCGCCGTTGAAGTTGAAGACCTCAAAGTTGAAGACCTCAAAGCAGATGTCAGGGGCTGCTTTTATGACATCCAACCCTAAACATGGAAGAAGATGTCCAGAAGAACATGGAGAAAAATTCAAATTTGTGTGGAGAATGGAGGGGAGCATACAGATAAATTCTAACCAAATTCTAACTGCATGCATTGGAACTTTGTGGCCACTCTGTAGTAGAAGTTCCAAAGTGGAATGGACAGGTCAGAGGCCAAACTGCTGGTTGTGAGAGAAGAGACAGCGCCTGCAATCGACTGCAACGATGGACTCCATTACTTTGCTTGTAATGGAAAAAGCAGACTCGGTGGCATAATTGTTAAAGCGCCCGTGAAGAGTTTGGGAAGTTGGTGGTTTGAACGCCGACTGAATCATACCAAAGATTAAACAAAATCAAATATGCTGCTTTTTTCTTGACATTCAGCATTTAGAAAGGATAGAGCAAGGAAAAACCCCGAGGTTGGCATCTGGGGAGGAAGAAATTCCGAGTTAATTGCAAGCCAGCTTACATGACAGCAATTAAAGTCTCCCTAGGTTACGACCAGGGATGGATTTAGGGGAGGACCAACCAATTTGTCCAGGATCCAAACTCCAGGGGGCCCACAAAAAACACACGATACATTTATTTATTTATTAAGCTAGTATTATTAATATGTCCTTGTTGTCTCAAGCTCAGCAAAGCCAGGGAGGTGGTGTACAGGGGTCACAATTTGACTTTTCTCATGCAGTTTGTGGTATATTTGTGGAACTGTGCTGTCAAAATCACTTTATCAATTCGATATCACTTTATTAAGCTCTAACTGAGGATTTTAAATCCCTTTATAAACCGAATAAGAAAGAGCAATCTTGCAGACCATCGCCAGGACATGTTTTTAGTGGTTTTAAAGGCTTTTGCGTTAAAACAAATACGGCGGCTGAACCACATGACCGATGACGTCATCATTCTGATTTTTTCTCCACCAATTTATCCCTAGATGATGCTCAAGAAATTTCATCTTGATCGGATGAAGTTTTGTACTTGTCGAATTATGACGTCATAATGGAGGCACCTATGACATCATCATTAACACATGTTATTCCCTGTGGGGAGTTCTTTACAATGAGCCATGTCTCAATGTTTTCTATGCAGGGCTTTCAGAGATATAGAGGTGCAATCTTTTTCGGCTTTCCCAAGATGGCGCCCATACCACGTGACCTATGACGTCATAATTATCTTCTTTTTTTATTATACAGGTGGAGTTGCACCTATGATGAAAATTTCCTGTCAATCAGACCAATGGTTGCAAAGAAAATCATATTTATTCTGTGCGGACAAGCAGACAGACAGACAAACAAACAGACAAACAAACAAACGAAAACTCGGTCAGAGACCGAGTACTTTTTTTTTTAAATCGGCCATTTTGGATCAAAATAATAATACATAAGGACATGGGTTGAATCCCTGCTTGAGAGAATGCCAACCCACTCCCCGCCCCACACACTATCCAACCCACGGTCGTCTCTCCAACTCACAATCCCACAAGATATGCGGAAAGGACGACCCAAAACCAATTATCTTCTTTTTGATTCGTATATAAACATCATTAAAAGTAAATAATGACCTCTGCCAAAGTTCAAACGACGTGGGTTTAATCTCTACATGAGAGAATTCCACAAAGCTATTTGGGCAGTGTATAAGCTAACAGATCGCTGTCTCCATCGATCTTGCCAAGGCCATAACACCTATCGGCTCAAAATCCTTTTAACTGTTGACTTGGTAGTTTTTACAATGAAGGAAACACGTATCGGGAGTACATACGACATAGCGATTGTGAATGTGACAGCTCTGAGGCGTCTTTCGCTTCGCATCGCAGTGACGGCGAGCACCAACATGGCGGCTGTAAGATTACAATCTGGCTTCAAGCCCCATCACCACCCAAAATCTATTCCAGCGAATCTATTCCGGCAAATAACAAACCAACCAACCAACACACTTGCCGGAATCTATTCCGGCAATTAACCAACCAACCAACATACTTGCCGGAATCTATTCCGGCAAGTAACAAACGGATAAACAGACAGGGGTGAAAACATAACCTCCATCCACCTTTGGTGGCGGAGGTAACAAAATCAGGATGAAGGTCCCAATGAAAATGCACCTCATCGCGGCTTCATTTAAACTGTTGAATCCTTCCGCTGTATCACACCACCTCGCCCCAGCTTTACGCTGCGGTCACGATTTTCACGTTTTGGGTGACCTTGAGCTTGACCTTGGGCCTAGAGAGTTAAAAATTGGGCACAGTCTATTTCAGGGCAAGGCAAATATGTGTGTAAAGTATGGCGATGCTATGTGCAACGATGTAGACGTAGTACTGCGCACAAACAGACAGACAGACAGACAAACAGACAGACAGACAGACAAACCAACCAACCAACCAACATACTTGCCGGAATGTATTCCGGCAAGTAACAAACGGACTCAAATCCAAAATACCCTCTCCTCTAGCGACCGTAATCAGTGTCGAGTTCCTTATTATGTATGCATTAAAAAAAATTGATTCCCCACTTGCTCCCGGAAAAATCGGGCATCTCTCTCTGTGGCAATCTTAAAATCCCTCTTTCGTTCCAGAAGCTGCTGCCCTCATGCCCACTTATTCTTCTGATTTGGATGGATCTTTCCCAGCAGAAATGCATCACTTTGCTGAATTTGTTTCATTGTTTGCAAAGAGGCTCGTAGAGGGAGGATCGTAGAGGGAGGTTCATAGAGGGAGGATCATAGAGGGAGGCTTGTAGAGGGAGGATCGTAGAGAGAGGATCGTAGAGAGAGGATCGTAGAGGGAGGCTTGTAGAGGGAGGATCGTAGAGAGAGGATCGTAGAGAGAGGATCGTAGAGGGAGGCATGTAGAGGGAGGATCGTAGAGGGAGGATCGTACAGGGAGGCTCGTAGAGGGAGGCTCATAGAGGGAGTTGGGGGGACAGTAGACCACACACAGAAATAACATGTGGTGGAGAAGTACACAAAGCCAAATATGCTCCATCGGGTTGGGGGCAACCAATAAGGGGCACGGATTGTGGAGATAGGAGAAACGAACATTCACAGCGAAAGGGCTGCCGGAGTGAAGAAGACAATAATCAGGGAATCAGAAGAGAGAACAGCCTTGGACATCATGTGAAACTATTTCCGTGATACATGTGATATCTAATCTGCATGGGTTAGCTGCAATAGCCGGCATGGACAGATCCGGGAAGTTGGAGCGCAGACCTCTGGTATTAGGGTATCAGAGGGTTTCAGATGGGGGAAGAACACACAGGAGACCATTGGTGGAGGGCAGCAGGTACCAGGTGAGCAGGGACAAAGTACTTTTTGGATGTGAGCTGGGCCCCAAATTTCTGTCGACGCAGTTCAGCAATGTGGGGTCGGAAGTCGAGAGTGTGGAGTTGGTGATGACAGTGTGTTCGGAGATGCGACGTGGCTCCGCAATACGAGCCGGGCGCAGCGAGTGTACAATAACGGTTGGAGCAGGTGATTGGAATGGATACCACAAGGAATTGTGACAGAAGATAGGAAAGAGGTTTGCAATTTGGAGAGCTGTTATGGAATGGAGGGATAAAAGGAAGAGGATGCCTTTCCCCCTGACTGGTTGAAGAGATATGTGTGGAGCGAGGAGCTGTGGGGTGTTAGTAAGGCGTTAGGATAGACGAGTGATAGGAAGTCAAACAAAGTAAGAATAGAACGGAATAAGGAAGGAGTAAGGTAAAAGAAGAGTGTTACAGAAGAGAATTTGGCAGAACATGGTTTAGACAGACCAGAACGAAGAGGTATACGCATGTGAATGTTGACACAACACCAACAATAACTTCCGACAAGTACAAACAACAACAAAACAAAAAGATAAGACAATTCTGAACGGTATCTTTATCTTTTTTTATGTAGATCGCTTGGAATAAAGAATCATGAGTCATTCAACTAGGAACCGGAAGCTGCTTCTCCAGAAATTTGAGTTAGGGTTCCATTATTGTACAACTTCCTTTTGACCTCTGAGCACACCAAGAAAAGGAGTTCTGAAGCAAAGGTTCAGAGGTAGGCCCAAGATTTCACAAGCAACAAATTCCTAATTCAGCATTTGCCCATTTTAACATTTCCAAAACAAGCTATTCCAATGCGAATCAATTAGAGTACACAAAACAAGGTAAAACAACACAAGTCCAGTACAAATTGACAAATCGAATCAAGCTTGCTTTATCAGAGGCCCAGCAATTCAATAGCGCTCAATCAATGCAGCACTGCAGGTCGTTATAGATTGCCTCACCTGCTCACAAGCACAGTGGTGTTTGTCTTACATTGCCTCACCTGTTCAAAAGCACGGTGGTTTTCGTCTTACATTGTCTCACCTGTTCACAAGCACAGTGATTTTGTACTCCAGTCCATCTTCATCCTGGCTCACTCGTTCTACTCTTGCAAAATATTCCTCCGCTGCGGAAATGTCTCCCACCTACAAGGAGAGATGAAGCACGGGCTGCTGTGTTTATTATCGCGAAGGCAAAAAATAAAAACCCAATCATGGAATCAAAACGAAATGTCCACATAAAAACATCTCCTTAATTCCAGAGTTTATGGATGACAAAGTACATTAACATTTTCTCTCACGCTCAACCCGCTCTCTAATTTACTGAAGCTCGAGAAATGAAGCATTATTTATTTGTCCCTCGTTGCTATTCCAACTTTTTGCAGTTCTACTACATAGAACACCTTACCCTGCACAGTGTTCAGGTATATAATTCAAATGAAATATAATTCGAAATATATAATATAAATATCATATATAATTCTCGAACAATCTTCTCCAAGAAGTTCTGTCACTCAAGCTTTTGGGTCTCACTATCAGCCATGATCTTTCCTGGGAAAACCACATTTCCAAGCTGGCCTCCAAAGCCAGTCACTGTCTGGGCATCCTCCGTCATGCGAAGTCCTTCCTTGGCACACCTGAGCTCCTCACCACATACAAGGCTTTCATCCGCAGCTCAATGGAATACTGCTCTCCCCTCTGGGCCGGTGCTCCTGCCTCACACCTAGCTCGGCTTCAAGCTGTTGAAACCAAAGCTTTCAGAATCATTGGAATCTACCACGATAAAGCTGATTGTGAGGGCCTTTCTCTCTCTCACCTCAGGCAGGTTGGTGGTGTTTCTGTCTTCTACTGACTCCTCTCCAGCCTGGCTTTCCCTGCTCTATCTGTGCTCTGTCTCCCAAATATTCCTACAGGTCACACAAGATCTGCCTGCAACCCTCTTATAGTTAAACTGCCAAAATCAAGACTCTCTGCTCACCTTCACTCTTTCATTCCCCTTTTCTCCCGCCTCTGGAACAAACTCCCTGACTCTCTTCAATCCCACTCATCCCTCCAGGTCTTTAAAACAGCTGTTCACCACCATCTCTTATTTTCCCGCATCCTCTAAATCTTGCCTCTAAATCTTGTGTCCCAAACCCATCCCTCTCTGTACCCACCATGCCCAGTCGTACCCTGCTGCTCCTGGACTCTGTGTCCTTTCCTCCTGACAAGGTGGAAAAGTTTCTGTCAACCCTCGACTCTGATTCTGCAACTGGACCCGACGGCATCAGCCCACGGGTCCTAAAATCCTGCTCTGCCGCTCTATCTCACCCTCTCTCTGTTCTCTTCACCCTCTCTTTTGCTCAAGGTCAACTGCCATCTGCTTGGAAATCAGCCAACATCACCGCTTTGCACAAAAAAGGTGCAAAAACAGATCCTAGCAACTACAGACCAATCAGCCTTCTCCCAATTATCAGCAAAGTCATGGAATCCATCATTGCTTCGGATATGAAATCTTTCCTCTTCTCCAATGGCTTGATCTCTGATCATCAATTTGGTTTCAGACCAGGTCACTCTACTCTGGACATGCTGCTTCTGCTGTCTCAACAATGGATGGAGGTCCTCAATGCCAAACAGGAAATTAGAGCTGTCTCCCTCGACATATCACGTGCCTTCGACACGGTCTGGCACCCCGCTCTGCTCACCAAACTCTCCTCCTTTGGTATCCATGGAAATCTCCATGCATGGCTGGCGGACTTCCTTTCTAGTCGTCGTCAACGTGTGGCCCTGAATGGGTTTCTCTCATCTCCTCTTCCTGTTCAGGCTGGAGTTCCCCAAGGCAGTGTTCTGGGCCTCGTGCTTTTTCTGGTCTTCATCAATGATCTCTCTGACTCTCTTGAAAATCCTCTCTATCTCTTTGCTGATGACTCCACTCTCTGCCGCTCCATTCCTCTTCCCTCAGATCGGCAGTCTGCAGCCTCCTCACTCTCTGAAGACTTGGACAAAATCACAGACTGGTCAAACAAGTGGAACATGTCTTTCAACCTGACAAATCTCACACTCTTACTATGTCTCTCCGAAATGATCGACTGGACAACCCTCCCATCTACTTTCTCAACAATCCTCTCCAAGAAGTTCTGTCGCTCAAGCTTTTCGGTCTCACTATCTGCCATGATCTTTCTTGGGAAAACCACATTTCCAAGCTGGCCTCCAAAGCCAGTCGCCGACTGGGCATCCTCCGTCGTGCGAAGTCCTTCCTCGGCACACCTGAGCTCCTCACCACATACATGGCTTTCATCCGCAGCTCAATGGAATACTGTTCTCCCCTATGGGCTGGTGCTCCTGCCTCACACCTAGCTCGGCTTCACGCTGTTGAAACCAAAGCTTTCAGAATTATTGGAATCTCCCGCGATGAAGCTATCTCCGAGGGCCTTTCACTCACTCACTCACCGCAGGCAGGTAGGTGGTCTTTCTGTCTTCTACCGACTCCTCTCCGGCCTTGCACCCCCAGCTCTCTCTGTGCTCTGTCCCCCAAATATTCCTACAGGTCGCACAAGATCTGCCAGCAACCCTCTGATGGTTAAACTGCCGAAATCTCGGCTCTCTGCTCACCTTCACTCTTTCATTCCTCTTTTCTCCCGCCTCTGGAACAAACTCCCTCACTCCCTTCAATCCCACTCCTCCCTCCAGGTCTTTAAAACAGCTGTTCAGCACCATCTCTTATCTTCCCCCATCCAAAACCTTGATCTTTTCTACCCCCGCTAATTCACCCCAGATGAATTCTAATTCACCCCTACCCCCGCTAATTCACCCCAGAAATTCTACCCCCGCTAATTCAAAAAGGTGATTTGTGTTCCACAGTTTTCAAGTATTACTGAAATTTTAATAAAACAAGTACAGATACAAAGTACACCGCCCCCATGCCAAATAATTAAATATCCTACAGCGCGGCATTGCCGGGGCGCCTCCGGCGCCTGGCAATACCGCAGTGCAGCTCATAGTGATTGCATTGGGAGGGAGAGGTGTACAATAATTGATCGATTAATTGCATAATTAAAATCAATAAAAGATTATCATAAAATATTTTCTTAATCAATAATTGGCTAATAGCATAACTAAACCACTAGTGCTTCATTCGAAGATGTATCTTTTAGAAATTTAATTTAAAAAATCATTAATAAAAATAAATAATTAATCGATTAAATGATTAATCAATAAATCAAAAATACCCTTTACAGCCAAATCACTTGGTCATTGTCATGTCCAAATATCAGCTCCCTAGCTCAAAAGGTGCCTGAGATATTGCCCAGAGCAGAAATTAAACTAATAATGAAAATAAATAAAGAATCATAAAAAATGAAATAATTAATCAATTCGCTAATAGAACATGTAAACCACCACCATTTCATCAGAATCTGTAACTTAAAAAAAAATTTTTTTAGTCATCAATCGAATAATTAAATAATTAATCGATTAATTGATTAATCAATAAATCAAAAATATCTCTTACAGCCAAATCACTCTTTGGCATGTCCAAATATCATCTTCCTAACTCAAAAGCTGCCTGAGATAATGGCCAGAAGAGAAAGGAAATAAATAAGTACTTAATTAATCACTAATAATTAAATAACTCATCAATTAATTTATTAATCAAAAGCAAAAAATACCCTCTTTGACAAAGGATCTGCTCACTATTGTGCCGAAATTTCAGCTTCCTAGCTCAAAGGATGGCTGAGATATCGCCCGGACAAACAAACAAGAAAGAAAACAACCAGAGTGAAAACTGAGTACTCCCTTTCAGCGTGCGTCACTGCCGAGCCCCATTCGGTGCCCGGCAATGACGTTATGCAGCGCCTGGAGATGGCATAGGAAAGGTGCGGTGTACAACAAACATCGTCAAGGTCATATAAAGGGAAATAATTCCGGAATTTACCACCGTTGACGCAGTAGCTATTACTCCACCTTATCTAACAGATTGCATGAGTTCTTCCTGCCTGTTGTTTGTGTCCATTATAACATCCTTACCTAGAACGGCACTCGGTAGAGCGCATACCTCCACCAGGCTGAACAGTTTACGTTTTGTATGCACCGACAGGCCGGATCAGGATTCGGACCTGAACCAAAATCTAATCGGCGTGTTCTTGTCACCGAACCAACTCGTCCACCAAGTTTTGTCATAACTCGTCCACCAAGTTTTGTCATAACTCGTCCACAACATTTTAAACTATCATGTTGTATATCGATTTTCTCCCCATCTCTCAATGGTGAAGAATCACTTAAAAAATTTAATATTTCTCATATCCGAATTCAGATCTTCACCAAAATCGAATCGAATCGTCCTTGTCACACATCCAACATGTCCACAAAGTTTCGTCCAAATCCATCCATAAGTGTTCACAAGCACGGTGGTTTTCGTCTTACATTGCCTCACCTGGTGATTAGGAAAAACCCAACCAAGTTGCGTTGACAACGTATCTCAGTAGTGCATTGGAGGTGTTCAAAGCAGTTTGGCTCATCTGAAATCTACAGTGCTGTTCACCTTCCTTCATGTCGTGGCCTCTAGTTTCCGAACTCTATTCCGTCACAAACAATTTCTGACCCCCGATTTGATCGACTCCCTTAAGGATTTCGAAGATTTGAACAAGTTCAGCTCAATGGCTTCTGCATACACTTGGAGGAAACTTCAATGCTACCAATCCTTCCGAATATTCTAAGACCTAAGTGCTGGAAGTCTGGTAGCAGTCTGTTTGCCCTTTCTCTCTGTTGGACATTTTCACGTAAATCCGAATTTTTAGCTCACCTGGAACAAAATTCAGAGGAGCTTATATGATGGCGCGTCGTCAGTCAGGCAGTCAGGCAGGCAGTCAGGCAGTCCGGCAGTCAGGCAGTCAGGCAGTCAGGCAATCCGTCAGTCAGTCCGTCAATTCGTAAACACTTGAAACTTCTTCTCCGAAACCGCTGATGGGATTGCGACAAAATTTGGCACAAATGATATTTTGGCACAAAAAATTGTTACAAATTGGCACAAATATTTGCACAATTGGCACAAATGACATTTTGGCACAAATGACCAAATTTGGCACAAATTATATTTGTTGTGACTAAAGTTTGTTCACGGCATTAAAAAAAAATCGGGCCGGGGTTCCAGGTTTGTGGGTCCAGGTTTGACCTGGGTCCAGGTTTGACCTCCCAAAATAGGAATTGCGTTTTCCTCTGAAACTACACACACTATTTCGATGAAATTTGACCTCAACCTTCACCACCCGTGATGCACCAAAGTTTGTTCACGGCATTAAAAAAAATCTGCCCCTTTGGGGGTCTAGGGTAGGGTTGCCCCTCAAAATAGGTATTTGCTTTCTTCTCAGAAACTACACACACAATTCTGATCAAACTTGACCACAACCTTAATCACCCATAATGTACCAAAGTTTGTTCATGGCATTTAAAAAGTCGGGGTCTAACGTGGTCTATGGGGGTGGGGGGGGGGGGGGGGGAACTTGCCCTTTTTGTTTGTTTGTTTAATGTCTTATGATTATGTTAGTATGATTCTACATGCTGCCCTGTCTTATAGTCCGGCAGCTAAGCTAAATATAGCATAATAATTGTGCATTTTGTGAGGAAAGCACCAAATTTGGCACACTAGTAGACTATCATATTATGAAAAGATCTGGATATTGGGCCATCTCAGATTCAGAGATTTGATTTTTGCAGAGATTTGCAGATTTGCAAGCTGAGATTGCAACGCCAGAGACAGCCGACTCCTTCCTGCGAGCTGCCCACGTCACCCGCACAAGAAGAGCTCATCAAATCACTGCAGCGCCACTGCACATCCTGCAACACCGTGCGTATGAACGCCACTGTATGACATGCTGATGATGCAGAAGACCTGCCTGAGTTCGAAGACTGGTGTCACCAGAGAGGAGAAGACATTCCCAACTTTCAGTACTGGGCAACTGTGCTGGAACTAGAGATGTTGGTACTGGTCTACGTGCGTTCTCTGCGGCAGGCTTCATTCACGATGTACCTTGATGCCCTGACGGAACTGGTCCCATGCCTTAGACCACACACACTATGCCAGGTGGGTCCCTGTTCACCTGAGGGACATGGTTGCACTCCCAATGAAGCACCCAGATGTAGCCAGATAATTCAGGGCTGGCAACTTCACTGTACAGAAGACGAAGAAGGTGTTCTCTTCGATCCCAATCGACCAGGCGCATGAACAGAATAACGCCTGCATCAAAGGAGATGGTGGAGCAGTCGGCCTCACTGACAACCCAAGTGCCCTGTGGCGTTGGATGATTGCCGGGCCAGAAGTTGCCAGGGCCATAGAAGAGTTCCAAGATGGCCATCAACACTGAGGGAGGCGAGAGGACACACGTCATCACGACCAGACACCAAGTGTGCAGACCTCTTTCGCCAAGGATGTCCGCGCCCTTGTCAGCGTCATAGAAGAGCTTGGCAACCCCTTTGAGGAAGCGAGCATGGATCTGGTTATCCTTGACACAAAGGAAATTGCAGGTCCTGCTGCGGTTGAGACTGTCAGGAATGTGAAGAAGATTGGCCAAGAGCAGTTCCAGGCTTTCACCAGAGAATGCCTGGTGGAAAGGACCAAGCCAATTGATGATGCAATTCGTCAGAACAAGCTGAAGGTGTCATTTTGGAAAATGGCTGCCACAGCCATCAGGGGCTGAATCTGAGATGGCCCAATATCCAAATCTGTTCATAATAGGATAGTCTACTAGTGTGCCAAATTTGGTGCTTTCCTCACAAAATGCACAATTGTTATGCTAAGTTGCCCCACTATTATAACAACCAATGAAATTGGTTTGAAATACCTTTAGTTCGTGCATTATACTGTTTATTCTAACAGGTGAGCGCCAGGTGTATTGCCCCTATGTTTCCAAAACAGGGCGGGCCAAAAATACGTACCCAATTTCAAAATTCAAGAAAAAGGTAAATAAACTCTGATATGAGTGACAAAGAAAAACCAAACACGAGGGTGACATTTCAAGTTTATTTCCATCGTAGCGAGGGGGCTTATTGAATATATCGTTGCACGACTGATAAAGGTACCAAACCTTTTATTGCGATTACCTACGGGTGGAAAGATTCAAAAAAGATTGTCCACATTAAGGGCGCAATTTCACATTATTTTTCAAAATGGTGGCGTAAAATCAGGGAAATAGCTGTATTTAAGTTATTAACTACCACAGTCGCAAATGCAAGGCCAGTACAGGCTTTTATGAGGAGCAAATGGGAAAAGTGACTCAGAAAAAACTCCACGTCCATTAATTATGACTTTTATGATTCAAAATGTCTGCCTAATGGACCGTACACTGTAAAAATGCGAAATTTAAAGCATTTAGCACATTTCGCATTGCTTTGAGGATGTGATATATTATTGTATACATACATCACTTTACCCGTGTATATACACGGCATGTGTAAGCCATGATTCATCTCTTAATGGCTGCTTTTCAGGCCGCACGATGCGTTGCTAGAGCTCGTTAGTCGTTTAACTCTGAGATCATCTCTCAGCAACTCATCCCATGCTTTCCTCATGCGGCCTCAAGCTCTCCTTGCATTCACATTCATATTTATACACCTCTTCACACAGCTGCCCTCCCCCATCCTTTCCATGTGTCTGAACCACCTCAACGCATCACCTCACTAATGCTCACGAAACCGAACCTATTTTTTAATTCCATATTTGGTTTCTTATCCTTCGGAGTCACATGACATGTCCATCTCAACATTCTCATTTCATTTCGTTCACACCTCCGTTTCATCCTCCTTTTTGATCGCCGACTGTATACTTATCTTACTAATGTATATCGATCGCCGACTGTATACTTACTAATCGCCCAGGTATCACTGCTGCTTCTGCACCACCACCTGCAGCAATCATAGCACCAAGGTAACAAAATTTATCGACACATTCCAGGGATATGTCCCCGTAAACTCATCTTTCCACTCTAACTGGTGCCACTTGTTTACCTGTGCAGACAACACATTTAAAGTCAGGAACCACCTGCAGTCTAACCCTAATGCCAATACACCTCTTGTGCACACAGTAGTTACAGTATTTCACAATATAGAGTTGCTAGCTACACCTTTTTACCGACAACACAGGGCAACCTCCCCCCTTTTTTTTTTTTTTTTTACACAGTCCCTTCTCCCACCCCACAAATCAGTGCTTTTGTTTTTCTTGCATTCACTTTCAATCTTCTGGCCTCCATACCCTCCTTCCATACTGTATATTTACCAATTACTTCTTCCACACTCTCCACTATCGGCACAAAGTGATCAGCATGCAGGAGCTCCCAAGGTAAGTCTCCTCCAAGTTCACGTGATAAGGCCTGAAAAACCATGATAACAAGGTTGAGCTGAAGACTGACCCCCTGGTGAACCCCAACTTTCACTTCGAAGTACTCACTCTGCACTCCATTTACCCTCACAGAAGTTTTTGATCCATCATACATCACTATGACTGCCCTGAATAACCAATCCTCCACACGTAACTTTCTTAATGATCACGACACCACTTCCTGAGGCATCCTGTCGAACAGCTTCTCCAAATCCACAAATATAAAGTGCAGTTGTCCCTTCTTCCCCACATATTTTCCCTGCATTTACCCAATTATAGAAATTGCCTCTAACGTGCCCCTTCCTGGCATAAAGCCAAATTGTATTTCATGCATACGAACACTCTGTGAACCGCCTTCAGAGGTCATTTTTCCCCACAGCACAGGGGTAGGCCTTTTTTGGGCACCGTGGTCCCCTTTTTTGAAGCAATGTTTTACGGCCGGACGCCCTTCCTGCCGCCAACCCTGTTAGTCGCCTCTTGCCACACACAGGGAATTACCAGTGACCTGGTACTCAATTTGCCGACCTCAGAAGGACGATAGGCTGAGTCAACCTCCCAGGCGTTAATTCAACCAGTCAACCTCCCAGATCGACCGGGATTCAAACCCAGGAACCCAAGCCAGCACCCGAACCGCTAGGCCAACACCAGGCTATATTAACACTCTGTCTTATCAATGTATCCAAGACTCTCTCTCTAATGCTTTCATTTCATGGTCCAGCAGCTTCAAACCCTTTTAATGACCCCAGACTAAGGCATCACCCTTCCCTTTATAAATATTCACTATTACACTCTCCAACCAGTCATCTGGGACAGCTGTCTCCCTTATAATCGTATTTACCAATTTTGTGATTAAATTTACTCCAACATCGACAGATACCTTCAGCATCTCTCAGACAATACACCAGAGCTGCCCGCCGCTTTACCATGCTTCATTTCATCGATGGCTTCCTTCACCCATTCATTCCTCATCTCAGGTGGTGGTTCCTGCACCAGCTCGACTGCCTCGAAAATATCCCTATTCCACTCCTCATTCAGCAGACACTCGTAGGAGCTCCTCCAAGCATTTGAAATTTCCCCAAGGTCAACAAGTACATTTCCCCTATCATCCTTCATGCATTGCACTCCTAAAATATCCTATATTGACCGATAGTCAGGGCCCTTAGGGATATTTTGGTTCAATCCCATGAATCAGGCCCCTTCCAAAAGCATCATATTTGGCGCAGATGTTGCCCATGCCATACTCTTTCGATTTTTGACGGGCGCCAAGGGCGGTATGATCCGGGGACCATACCGGTCCATCCCGCCATGTCACCTGACCGATGACGTCATAATTAGGATATGCATCCAATCACATGGCGTACTATAAGTGGTCAAAGTTCAAAATGATTCGATCGAAAAATGAAGGCAGGGATCCATTTTTAAGGTTTTCATAAAATCCAATATGGCCGCCAGGTCACATGACCTATGACGTCATATTTATGACGTGTATACAATCATGTATACATGAACCCGGATCATGATCGCACAAAAATTAAACACAAGGATATGGCATACAGTTCATAAAACATCAAAATCCGTACCTTTGTAATTCGACTGGTGAACTGCATATGCCTGAAAATTAGGAAATAGACATGTAAATATTTCCTCTAATTGTCAAAAATAAGGTCAGAGTTCGATTACCCAACCCAGAAACATAAAATGGTGAACCTCGCGTAAATCTTGACAAAAAACTCAAAAACCGACATGTTTGACTCAAAAATGACCTTTAAGATGACCTTGAGGGTTGACCTTGACCTCGAATCATCAAAATAACATCATAATTGGATTCCTCGACCTCGAAAACCCCTGCAAAGTGGTATCATACATGATTCCAACCCTTTTGGTTATTTAACTGATTTTCCTCTAATCTGGGGGGCGGCCATTTAGTATTTCGCCAATATGGGGCCCCGGGGGGGGGGGGGCGCCCGTCTTGGCGCCCGTCAAAAATCGAAAGAGTATGGCATGGGCAACATCTGGGCCAAATTTGGTGCTTTTGGAAGAATTTGAACCAAATGGCCCCAAGATATCCCTAAGGGCCCTGACTACGATCATTTGTTTGGCTCTCCTAAATATCTCCCCTCTACTATCCGCATTATTTATCACATCTGAAAGTTATTTATCATGTACTAATTATCACATTATTTATCATGTACTAATCTATTAGCCTTGTAAACTTCCCTTCTTGCCCTACATTTAGCCACTAAATAAACCTCCTCGTCTCCTCCCTTTTTCCAAATCCTAAATCTTTTTTTTTTTTTTTTAATCGCCCTGTCCACCTCATTGGTCCACCACCATGTAGTCTCATGTCTGGCTGGGCCCTTTGTCCAGCCACATGTCTTATCAGTAGCACCTGACTAGAGATACAAAAGTAGTGAACCAGGTAGCCAAACTAGGCATTGCGCAACTATTGGGGAGGTTGGGGGCATTGCCCCCCTCTGCCCCTCCCAAACTCCGCCAGTGAAGTCGGCGGCCAAATCTTCCTTCCCAGTGCGGTCACAGTGCCGATCGGTCCCCATGGACCGGACTTTTCACTCTCGTCTCTTTTTCTCTCTCCTTTTTCTCTCTCTTTTTCTCTCTCCTTTTTCTCTCTCTTTTTCTCTCTCCTTTTTCTCTCTCCTTTTTCTCTCTCCTTTTCTCTCTCTTTTTTCTCTCTCCTTTTTCTCTCTCCTTTTTCTCTCTCCTTTTTCTCTCTCCTTTTTCTCTCTCCTTTTTCTCTCTCCTTTTTCTCTCTCCTTTTTCTCTCTCTTTTTCTCTCTCCTTTTCTCTCTCCTTTTCTCTCTCTTTTTCTCTCTCCTTTTCTCTCTCTTTTTCTCTCTCCTTTTCTCTCTCTTTTTCTCTCTCCTTTTCTCTCTCTTTTTCTCTCTCCTTTTCTCTCTCTCCTTTTCTCTCTCCTTTTCTCTCTCCTTTTCTCTCTCCTTTTCTCTCTCTTTTTCTCTCTCCTTTTTCTCTCTCCTTTTCTCTCTCCTTTTTCTCTGTCTTTTTCTGTCTCCTTTTGTCTCTCTTTTTCTCTCTCTTTTTCTCTCTCTTTTTCTCTCTCCTTTTCTCTCTCTTTTTCTCTCTCCTTTTCTCTCTCCTTTTGTCTCTCTTTTTCTCTCTCCTTTTCTCTCTCCTTTTTTCTCTCCTTTTCTCTCTCTTTTTCTCTCTCTTTTTCTCTCTCCTTTTTCTCTCTCCTTTTTCTCTCTCTTTCTCTCTCTCTAACTCTAACTCTCTCTAACGCTGTTGTGGCCCTGACTTTGTGAAGGCGGGGGTACACCATCCTGGATGTGGGGGGGTCTTTGGTTCGTTCCTGTGAGATTGATTGGCTGTCTCCGTGCTAAGGGCATGGTCGAGAGAACTGTCTAGGGCTATACAACAACAGCAACAACAACAACAACAACAACAACAACTAGGCATTGTTGCCTCATATGAACGAGTCATCCAGGTGCAAAACTAATTGGCTACTTGCATGTGTGAGCAACTTCAAGGCTGTTCGAATAGAATGCTGAAAGCTGCTTGGAGTTTGCAAAAAAGCACCTAAAGGACTCTCAGACTGTGAGAAACGAGATTCTGTGGGCTTTCATGTGTCTTTCACTGAGAGGCTTCCGTCTGGCCACTCTGCCATAAAGCCCAGATCGGTGGAGTGTTGCAGTGATGGTTGTCCTTCTGGAAGTTTCTCCCATCTCCACACAGGATCTCTGGAGCTCAGCCAGTGACCATCGGGTTCTTGGTCACCTCTCTTACCAAGGCCCTTCTCCCCCGATTGCTCAGTTTGGCCGGACGGCCAGCTCCAGGAAGAGTCCTGGTTGTTCCAAACTTCTTCCATTTAAGAATTATGGAGGCCACTGTGCTCTTGGGAACCTTCAATGCAGCAGAGATTTTTTTGTAGGCTTCCCCAGATCTGTACCTCGACACAATCCTGTCTCTGAGCTCTGCAGGCAGTTCCTTTGACCTCATTGCTTGGTTTTTGCTCCAATATGCATTGTCAGCTGTGAGACCTTATATAGACAGGTGTGTGCCTTTCCAAATCATGTCCAATCAATTGAATTTACCACAGGTGGACTCCAATCAAGGTGTAGAAACATCTCACAGATGATCAAGAGAAATGGGAGGCACCTGAGCTAAATTTCAAGTGTCATAGCAAAGGGTATGAATACTTATGTCAATGTGATATTTCAGTTTTTTATTTTTAATAAATTTGCAAAACTTTCTAAAATCCTGTTTTCTCTTTGTCATTATGGGGTATTGAGTGTAGATTGATGAGGGAAAAAATGAATTTAAACGATTTCAGCAAAAGGCTGCAACATAACAAAATGTGAAAATAGTGAAGGGGTCTGAATACTTTCTGAATGCACTGTACAAATGAGCCTCTTCAAAGTGGGTGCCTCCGATAACTGATGATAACCCATCCTCAACGACAGCTCAAAGATTCCTCCATGGGTTAGCATAATCATTAGGACCCAACCCAAGATGAGCCGTGGAGATGACCGAGAAACAGCTGACTTTCGCACCGGAAACCCACAAAAGAAGACATCAGCTGCTTCACTTCCTGAACTCACCACTGCAAAGATCACTGGCCAACTACAAACAGGCAAGGCTAAAGGGTTAATGATTTTTGGAATTCTGGACGCAGTATCTGGAACGAGCAATATGGTCAGCATTATTATGAACGTGTACACACGTGTACGTGTATGACATAACTCAGGAATTTAAATGGCCAAAGTCTGATTAAAGACATTTTGTTGATTTTATCAGCCATTTGAAAGGAAAATCATGACAATATGACAATGGCGGTGCTTTGGGGCTATTATATATACTCCCTACCCTAACCCTAACAACCCAACCCTAACCCTAACAACCCTAACAACCCTAACAACCCAACCCAACCCTAACCCTAACCCTAACCCTAACTATTTTGCAGCTGATGTTTTTTATATATATATTTATTTATTTATTTTTATATATACACAGTCGAGGCTCATGAACGAGCTAGGACACGGAAGAGATTTTTTAAACTCAACTGGACTATGTCCAGCTGAGTTTTTGTCGACACCCAGTGTCCGTCCATCGTCCGTCTGTCTGTCTGTCTGTAAACAATTCGACGTCTACGCTCTAAAAGTCACAAATATTGATTAGATTTGATGAAACTTGTTATGCACCATCTTTAAGACATAAAATAGTTTGGGATTGCATTTGGGCGTTGCACGCCCAAAAATGGGCGTGGCAGGGCGGCCATATTGAAAATCCATTTTTTGTCAATCTGGTACTTCCTAATGTAGCTAGAAGGCTGCAACTTGGTGTGTAGACAGTATGTAACAAACCTCAACACATATATTACGGGTTTTGACGATGTCCAAAAAATGACCTCTTCATGACCTATGACATGACTTGACCCATAAACAGTTTGACGACGTCCAAGCTCTAAAAGTCACAAAGACTGATCAAATTTGAGGAAACTTGTGCCTTTTGCCACTTTCCTGTTTAAACATGAGATACCTTCAACGTTACCGTACCTCTTTAGCACATATAAACTATATAGTTTGTGGTTCTATTATGCATATTCTAACCATATCGATATAGACCAGGTGAGTTCAGGTTCCCTGGAACCTCTAGTTTTTCTATGGGTTACCTTAAAGAAAGTCTTCAGGATAAGCCAAGAACAATGAATGATCTGAAGGATTTTGTGATTACAGCTATCGCCAATATTGGGTGCGAGACGCTGCAGGTTGCGATCGGCAACCGTGCCGCGGATATCGGCATGTGTGCGAGCAGAACATTGGAAGACATTTTGAAAATCTGTATCGATTGAAATAAACGTTAAAGATCCCTCTGTTATTTGTTTTTTGGTTTCACACTCTTATCGGAGTTCATATCGTTTTTATTGAATTTTGAAATTGGCTGCATTTCTTTGGCCCATCCTGTACCAAGATGTGCTATTTCAATAAGCCTGGTGGTGGCTTTATGGTTGAGGTGGCCGACTTGAGATCTTATGGTCCTGAGTTCGAGCCTCTGTTACGCCATTGAATTAACACCAGGTGGGTTGACTCAACCTGTCATCCTTCCGAGGTTGGCAAAATGAGTACCAGCTGCCCAGTAATGGGGGGATATTGCATCATCACCACAGCCACACCCACAGAAAATGATGCAGCCAAGCAGCCACAGGCTGCATATGAACCACCAACCCTTCCGACCCTCGCCCTTTCATAGAGTACCACAACAGAGCAAACCCTCCTCTCCTCATTCTTCACAGAGTACCCAAGCAGAGTTACCCCTCTTTTCCTCCCCTTCAGAGTACCCCAGGATAGCAACTCCTCCTTTCCTCCCCCTTTCATAGAGTACCACAAGAGAGCAACGCCCTCCTCTCCACCCCTTCACAGAATACCCAAGCAGAGAAACCCCTCCTCTCCTCATTCTTCACAGAGTACCCAAGCAGAGAAACCCCTCTTCTCCTCCCCTTCAGAGTACCCCAGGATAGCAACTCCTCCTTTCCTCCCCCTTTCATAGAGTACCA
>NC_136265.1:68119927-68144927 GCF_964187855.1 Myxine glutinosa | reverse complement strand
GGATCTATCTTATTTGATTCGGTGCAATGCAGTGTCAACTAATGGGCAACAGAGCCTTAAACTGGAACACATAATAAAGAAATAACTATTTAGAAGAGAATATGATTTTCTACGTGCATGCGATGGACTAACTAAGGGGACGACCTTTGACCTTTACACAAATGGAGGTATTTACAAAGATCATGACATTACTTACAGAGGGTGATATTTACAAACACAGGATTCTCAAATCCGCAACAGTGTGTGTGTGTGTGTGTGTGTGTGTGTGTGTGTGTGTGTGTGTGTGTGTGTGTGTGTGTGTGTCAGTCAGTCAGTCAGTCAGTCAGTCACTAGTTTGCTCATTTCACAAGGTTTAATACTCTGCTTTTGTTGAATGCTTTTAATATTTAGCTACCCCATAACGAAGTTCAGATGGTCAGCCATTATTTGAGTTCAAAAAAACTTTTCAATTGTACAGCAATTTCACATGAATCATGATTTATTAATAATGTCTTTTGGAATTGTCTTTACAGAGAAACAATTGAAGTCGGTTTCTTGTTCCAAATGTTCACAATTGTTCTACTCGGACGTTTCTATCATCGAGGATATGACACAGACGTTGTGTCAGGACAATGATGAATTTGACAGTGTATGCAACAATTGTCAAAGTTGTATGAAGACATTGAATCAGATCCAAAGGAGTAAGCGGCCACACAAGTGTTCTGTTTGCAATGAGACATTTACATCCTTATCATCTTTACAAACACATCTAATAAGTCATACAGGGGAGAAATCTCACAAGTGTCCAGTGTGTAGTAAAGCATTTTATCGCTTATCTTCTTGGAAAGATCATCAAAAAGTACATGTGGCAGAGAAGCCCAACAAGCGTGCTGTTCGCAGGAAGCCTTTTACAAAAAGACAAACGTTAAGTCATAAAGGTATACACACTGGAGAGAAGCCCAACGCATGCTCTTTGTGCAGCAAGGCTTTTTCTTCTCTATTAGGATTGAAAATTCATCGAAGAATACATACGGGAGAGAAGCCAGACAAGTGTGCTGTTCGCAGGAAGGCTTTTACAAAAAGACAAACGTTAAGTCATAAAGGTATACACACTGGAGAGAAGCGCAACGCGTGCTCTTTGTGCAGCAAGGCTTTTTCTTCTCTATTAGGATTGAAAATTCATCGAAGAATACATACGGGAGAGAAGCCCAACAAGCGTGCTGTTCGCAGGAAGGCTTTTACAAAAACACAAACGTTAAGTCATAAAGGTATACACACTGGAGAGAAGCCCAACGTGTGCTCTTTGTGCAGCAAGGCTTTTTCTTCTCTATTAGGATTGAAAATTCATCGAAGAATTCATACGGGAGAGAAGCCAGACAAGTGTGCTGTTCGCAGGAAGGCTTTTACAAAAAGACAAACGTTAAGTCATCAAGGTATACACACTGGAGAGAAGCGCAACGCGTGCTCTTTGTGCAGCAAGGCTTTTTCTTCTCTATTAGGATTGAAAATTCATCGAAGAATACATACCGGAGAGAAGCCAGACAAGTGTGCTGTTCGCAGGAAGGCTTTTACAAAAAGACATACTTTAAGTCATAAAGGTATACACACTGGAGAGAAGCCCAATGCGTGCTCTTTGTGCAACAAGGCGTTTCATTCTCTATTAGCATTGAAAATTCATAAAAGAATACATACCGGAGAGAAGCTCTTCAATTGCTCTGTGTGTCACAAGGCCTTCGCCCACAGAGCAGCGTTAAAAAGCCATCAACGAATACATACCGGAGCGAAGCCCTTCGATTGCTCTGTGCGTCACAAGGCCTTCTCTCACAGAACAACATTAAAGAGCCATAAACTAATCCATACAGGAAAGAAGTCTCACAGGTGTTCCATGTGCAACAAGGCGTTTGGTTTTTCATTAGGATTGAAAATGCATCAAAGAATCCACACCGGAGAAAAGTCTTGCAAGCCTTCCATGTGTCACAAGGCCTTCATTTTTTCATCAGCATTGAAAATACATGAAAGAATACACACTGGAGATAAGTCTTACAAATGTTCTGTGTGTCACAAGGCCTTCGCATTTTCATCAGTAATGAAAATACATCAAAGAGTCCACACTGGAGAGAAGTCTTACAAGTGCTCAGTGTGCAAAAAGGCCTTTGCTTTTTCTTCAGGATTGAATATACATCAAAGAAGACATACTGGAGAGAAGTCCTTCACTTGCTCTGTGTGTCACAAGGCCTTCACTTACAGAACAACGTTAAAACGCCATCGACGAATACACACTGGAGAGAAGCCCTACAAGTGTTCTGTGTGCAACAAGGCCTTCGCTTTTTCATCAGGATGTAAAATACATCAAAGAGCCCACACCGGGGAGAAGTCCTTCCATTGCTCTGTATGTCACAAGGCCTTTGCTTCCAAAACAACGTTAAAAAAACATCAAATAATACACACTGGAGAGAAGCCTTACAAGTGTTCCGTGTGTAACAAGGCCTTTGCTCGCTTGTCAAATCTACAGGGACATCAGAGAATGCATACGGGAGAGAAGCCATACAAGTGTTCTTTGTGTCAAAAGGCCTTCACTCAATCAAATCATTTAAAGAAACATCAAAGAATACATAACGGAGAGAAACCCCACAAGTGTTCTGGTTGCAGCAAAGCATTTGATTTTTTGTCAGATTTGAAAAAACATGAAAGAATGCACACTGGAGAAAAGCCATGCGAGTGTTTTACCTGTAGCAAGGCGTTTGCTCGTTCATCACATTTAAATCAACATCTAAAAATACACACCGGAGAAAAACCCCACAAGTGTTCTGTGTGTAACAAGGCTTTTACTTATTTATCAGGATTGAAAGCCCATCAAACAATACATACCGGAGAGAAGTCTCATAAGTGTTCTGTGTGCAACAAGGCCTTCGCTTTTTTGTCAGGATTGAAAATACATCAAAAAATCCACACCGGTGAGAAGTCTCACACGTGTCCTGTGTGTGAAAAGACCTTTTTTCAATTATCAGATTTAAATAGTCATCAATTAATACACAGGATATACACAGGAGAGAAGCCATTCAATTGCTCTGTGTGTAACAAGTCCTTCACTCAGAGAGCAGCGTTAAAAAGCCATCAACAAATCCATACAGGAGAAAGGCCTCACAAATGTTCTGTGTGTCACAAGGCCTTCACTTTCAGAAGAACGTTAACAGCACATCAAAGAATACATACCGGGGAGAAGCCCTTCAAGTGTTCTGTGTGTCACAAGGCCTTCACTCACAGAACAACGTTGAAAAGTCATCAGCGAATACATAGCGGAGAGAAATCTCACAAGTGTCCTGTGTGCCACAAGGCCTTCCTTCGCAGAGAAGCATTAAAAAGTCATCAAAGAGTGCATACAGGAGAGAAGCCCTTTGATTGTTCTGTGTGTCACAAGGCCTTCACTTGCAGAACATCATTAAGAAGTCATCAACGAATACATACCGGAGAGAAGCCCTTCAATTGTTCTGTCTGTCACAAGGCGTTCGCTTACAGAAAAACGTTAAAAATCCATCAACAGATACACACTGGAGAGAAGCCTTACACGTGTGCTGTGTGCAGCAAGGGATTTGCTTTTTCATCAGGATTGAAAATGCATCAAATATCCCACACCGGAGAGAAGACTCACAAGTGTTCCTTTTGTCACAAGGCCTTCGCTTACAGAAAAACGTTAAGAAGCCATCAACAAATACACACAGGAGAGAAGCTTCACAAGTGTGCTGTTTGCAGCAAGGGATTTGCTTTTTCATCAGGGTTGAAAATACATCAAACAATGCACACCGGAGAGAAGCCTTACAAGTGTTCTGTGTGCAACAAGGCCTTTGTCTTTTCATCAGCACTGAAAATACATCAAACAATGCACACCGGAGAGAAGCCCTACCAATGTGCTGTTTGCAGCAAGAGATTTGCGATTCCATCAGGATTGAAAATGCATCAAACAATCCACACCGGAGAGAAGTATCACAAGTGTTCCATGTGCAACAGGGCCTTTGTTTTTTTATCAGAATTGAAAACGCATCAAAGAATCCACACCGGAGAGAAGCCTTTTGGTTGCTCTGTGTGTCACAAGGCCTTCACTTACAGAGCAACGTTAAAAAGCCATCAACGAACACACACCGGAGAGATGCCCAACAAGTGTTCTGTGTGCAATAAGGCCTTCGCTTTTTCATCAGGATTGAAAATACATCAAAGAAGCCACACCGGTGATATGTTTCACAAGTGTTCCGTGTGCAACAAGGCCTTCACTTTTTTATCAGGATTGAAAATGCATCAAATCATCCACACTGGAGAGAAGTCTTACAAGTGTTCCGTGTGCAACAAGGCCTTCACTTTTTCTTCAGGATTGAAAACCCATCTAACAATTCACACCGGAGAGAGGCCCAACAAGTGTTCTGTGTGCAACAAGACCTTTCCTTTTTTGTCAGGATTGAAAACGCATCAAATAATCCACAGTGGAGAGAAGCCCTACAAGTGTTCTGTGTGTCACAAGGCCTTTGTGTATTTATCAGGATTGGAAATACATAATAGAATCCACACCGGAGAGAAGCCCTTCAATTGCTCTGTGTGTCACAAGGCGTTCGCTCAAAGAAACTCATTAAGAAGCCATCAAATAATACATACAGGAGAGAAGCCCTACAAGTGTTCCATGTGCGACAAAGCCTTTGCTCACAGTAAAACGTTGCAAAACCATCAACAAATTCACACCGGAGAACAGCCCTACAAGTGTTCCAGGTGCAACAAGGTATTTTCTCACAGAACAACGTTAAAAAGGCATCAACTCATTCACACAGGAGAGCAGCCCCACACGTGTTCTGTGTGCAACAAGGCCTTCTCTGTTCTATCAGTATTGAAAATACATGAAAGAGTACATACCGGAGAGAAGCCTTTCAATTGCTCTGTGTGCAACAAGGCCTTTGCTCACATAAGAACGTTAAAAAGCCATGAAATAATACACACAGGAGAGCATCCTTACAAGTGTTCTGTGTGTAACAAGGCATTTGCAAGTTTGTCGTACCTACAAGGACATCAGAGAATACACACGGGAGAGAAGCCATACAAATGCTTTTCATGTCCCAAGGCCTTTTCCCAATCGACCCATTTATATCAACATCAGAGAATGCATACTGAAATGAAACCCCACAAGTGTTCTGTATGCAGCAAGGCATTCATTTTTTTATCAGAATTGAAAATGCATCAAAGGATACACACTGGAGAAAAGCCCTTCAATTGCTCTGTTTGTCACAAGGCCTTCACTTGCAGAAAATCGTTAACGCGCCATCAACAAGTACACACAGGAGAGAAGCCCTACACGTGTTCCGTGTGCAACAAGGCCTTTTCTGTTTCATCAGGATTGAAAATACATCAGAGAATACACACCGGAGAGAAGCCCTTCAATTGCTCTGTGTGCAACAAGGCCTTCACTTCGAGAACAACGTTAAGACGCCATGAACGAATCCACACTGGAGAAAAGCCATATGAGTGTTCTACCTGCAACAAGGTGTTTGCTCGTTCATCACATTTAAGCCAACATCAAAAAGTACACACACGAGAGAAAGAATTAAGAAAAGAATCAGACTAATAAAAAAGGAATACAACATTGAAAACAATGGGCTAGAACCATTAGCTACCCATAATAAGCTCCAAATACAACAGATAGCAGGGGAAAAAAAAAAAACTATGACGAGGCCCCAACAACAGAAGAAAGCAAAATCAACAGTTTGAAAACAACCCGAAAACGTTCCACAGAGAACGAAGGAAACAGACACAAAATGTGGCAATCCTCCCCCGAAAAAGAGGATCTTGAAAAGTTCTGGAAAGGGATACATGAAGACGAAAGAGAACACAACAAGGAAGCAGATTGGATACGACACTTGGAAGAGAAAAAGCAACATCTATAGGAAATGCACCCAATGTTAATAGACGAAGAGAAAATCAGAAAACATCTCACAAAACGCCGAATTTAAAATGCCCAGGCCTGGGTAGGTTTCCAAACTTCTGGCTAAAGCAACTGTATGCTCTCGACCCTCGTTAGACTCAAACATTTCATGAACTCGTCCAAGGGGAACAGTCAATGAAGTTATGGTTCACAGCAGTATGAAACCCATCTACCCCACAAATACAGACCAAATATAGACCAATAACATGCCTATCGACAGCATGCAAACTTTTAACAGGATTAATTACCGATGAAATTTATAAACACCTCACTCAACAAGGAGCTTTAGATACAGAACAGAAAAGATGTAACAGAGGATGTTATGGAATGATTGACCATTTGTTATTAAACAATACCATACTCGAAAATTGGAATCTCCGACAAACCAACTTATCCACAGCCTGGATAGATTACAAAAAAGCATTTGATAGTGTCCCACATTCATGGATCATAAAATGCTTGCAAGTATACAAAGTTAACCCCCAAATAGTCACACTGGTAGAAAAAGCAATTCAACAACAACAGGCATTTTAAAAGGCCATTTTCCCTGCTAGAGCGGGGGTTAGCCTTGCGGTCCCCATGACAATGTTCTCCATTTTGCCATATTTTCTGCATCTCCCCTTGTTAACCCCCTGGCCCGCATTTCTTCTTCGACCATCTTTAGCCAAGTCTTTCTCGGTCTTCCCCGTCCTCTACTTCCTTCCACATTCATTTCCATCACTCTTCTCAACCAGTCACTTTCATCCTTCCTCAACACATGACCAAACCATCTCAAACTGTTTCTCTTCACAGCATCCATCACAGGCTCTATTCCCATCATCTTTCGCAATTCATCATTTGTCTTCCTCTCTCTCAACGATACTCCACACATCCACTGAACCATTCGCATTTCCACCCTTTCCAGCCTTCGTTACTGCTCTACGTTCATTACCCATGTCTCGCTCCCATAAATCATAATACTTCTCACACATGCAGCATACACCTTTCCCTTCAGCTTCAACGACACTCCCCTCCTCGTCAGCACGCCACTCAGTTCCCGAAACTTCTTCCATGCACATCTCACTCTAGCAACCATTGCCGAGTCTGATCCACCTTCTCCATTCAGCATGTCTCCTCGGTAACAAAATGTTTTCACACCTTCCAGCTTCACGCTGTCTCCAAGATCCAACTCAACAGAAAAAGGTAGAAAAAGCAATGATGCTCTGAAATGCAATGCTAATACAACCTCACTTGGAAGGAAAGATTGAAATCCGAGGAGTAAAGACATGACGTGGTATCTTACAAGGTGACAGCCTTTCCCCCCTCTTGTTTTGTCGGGATCTGGACCCACTGAGTAACCTGATCAATGAACAAGGACATGGATACAATCTAAAGTGCAACAGAAAAATGACCAATGGCACAAAAAGGTGGCACATCTACTGCACCTGGATGATCTAAAACTCTTCACACCGAATGATGACAAATTGTCAGATCAACTGATACAAGTGAAGGACATTCAAATGGAATTTGGTCTTGACAAATGCGCCAAATGCACATTTTTATCTTGTAAAACAAAAAGAATACGCATTATCTCAATCGATGAAAGTAGAATAATGCAGGAACAAGGAAATGAAGCATCCTACAAATACCTCGGAATAGAACAAGGTCCCCATGTACAACAAAAAAATGTGTAAAATAATCAGCAAAGAGTACCTACGCAGGATAAGTCTAATTCTGAAGTCATCCCTCTCTCCAATGAACTAATCAAAGCCATAAACCAACTTTCAGTACTGGTATTCCAATATAGCTGTGCAATTATAAACAAGCCACAATCAGAGATCAACAACTTAGACACCAAAACAAGGAAACGTTCAATGATTCATAAGCTATTGTCGTGTGTCTACCCTGTAGTGAACACCGCAGGGCGACAGATGACCAAACGAGCTTTAACACCGAGGCGTTCAATCCAATGGCGGACCCCACCCCTCTCATGGGGACACTTATACGGGCTTCCACGACATCCGGTGTTAACGAATTTCCTACTTATGATACATGGGGATTCTTCTTCTTCTTCGCGACATATGTAACACACTACCTATACAATTCTACCTGGCTCTAAGGCAATCATTGTGTACCCCCCACAAACGTAACACTATTATACAAAAACCAATGCATTCTGAGGCTTTACTTGCTGAGACGAGAAGGAGGAGGTGGACTGATGTAGCTGAACCAAGTGCACAGAACAGCATGTGTAGGATTAGCAGAGTATGTGAAAATCTCAACAGACTATCGAATGAGATTTGTACACGAGCAAGAAAACAACAAACAAGAAAAGGTATCCTTAATCCATTAAGCAACAAACTTCCAAAAATAGGTGGAAGTGCAGGATACAACACAGGAAAACGAAACAAACAAATACTGTTTGCAAATAAGAAAAAGGAAAAAGATGAAAATAAATATCAGCAGATATACTCTGACAAATGAGAGAATGACAAAAGAGCAGGAAGATTCAAAAAAGAGCTTAACAGAACAGGGATGGACAAGGAAGGTGTTCTTTGGAATGGCAAAGAAGAGATCAAATTCATTGGGATGGATAATGAGTCATCATAAATGTCCAAGACCAAGGACACTGCACTAATGCCTTTAAGAAAATGGCAGGATTGAGCCAATCAGACAAATGCAGGTTTTGGTGGGTAGAAACAGAAAGTACAAGTCACCTCCTTTTGGTAGGTTAAAAAAAAAACTCATGTCAAAACAGTTGTACACAGAAAGACATGACAGTGTCTGTACAGTAATCCACTGGCACATCTGTAAACATTTCAACAATCCGGTTCCAGAACAATCATGGAAACAAACCAAACTCGATCTTTGGAAATGAACATATAGTGCTCACGGATGACAAGATGATCCCATCAAGTGTGGACGTTGCAAACAAAGCATGGCGTCCGGACGTAGTGCTCAAAGAAAAAAGGAAAAGACAGCACTGCTGATTGAGGTTTCAATTCCCAATGACTTTGCACTAAATGCTTCAGAAACCAAGAAAATGCTCAAATACCAAGAGGTGAAAAATGAGGTCAAGGGGTCTTGGATATTGAAGAAAGCTGAAATTGTACCGACAATAGTCGGAGCAACAGGAATGATAAAGACAACCATGACTGAGCACTTAAAAAGCATTCCTGTGAATATCACGACAAACGAGGTACAAGTGGAGGCTGTAAATTTGGATGATTGAAGATTTTGAAAAAAGAGCCATTGGAACAACACTATAAGAATGAAGTTTCACAGTTTGGTGCATGAATAATGATCCTTTTCCGAAAAAGGAGGTGGAGATTTTCAGTTCTGGGAGAACTTCCTCACACCTTTTGAAACCCGCAAATGGAGATAACAACGAAGAAAAGAAAAAGCCTTTTGAGTGTTCTGCATCATAAGGCCTTTTCGCGATGAACGCATTTGGATGATCATCAAAAAGTGCACATATGAGAGAAATCTGCAAATGGAGATTAAAACCAAGAGAGAAACCACATGAGTGTTCGATGTGCTTCAACACATTTGCTCGTTTCTCAACATTGAAAATACGTCAAAGAATGCACACAGTAGAGAACCTGGACACGTGTTCAGTTCAATATGTCATAATATTGTGGGAACCAACTTCAATACATACAGGCACAAATATTTACTCTCAATATGCACAGATGGTGCAAAATTGAAGATTATCTTGCCCCCTATAACACCCATGAACCACCTTTAGAACCACCTTTAGAGGCCATTTTCCCCACAGAGCAGGGGTTGGCCTTTTTCGGGCACCGTGGTCCCCTTTTTGAAGCAATGTTTTATGGCCGGATGCCCTTCCTGCCACCAACCCTGTTAGTCGTCTCTTGCGACACACAGGGAATTACCAGTGAACTGGTACTCAATTTGCCTACCTCGGAAGGATGACAGACTGAGTCAACCCCCCTGGCATTAATTCAGCGATCGACCGGGATTTGAACCCAGGATCCCAAGCCAGCACCCTAACCGCTAAGCCAACACCAGGCCCCCTATAACATGCATATATTGTGATAATCCAGTTTTCCACCCTTCACCAAACCAAAAACTTTTTTTTTTGGCCAAAATTTTGTTTAGGTTTTGACATCTTGTAAAATTGCCCATAGCTACCAGTAATCAAGTCCCATGGAGGAGTTTGCTGCATAAAAAGTATCTCCACATATTACCCGACATACCATCTTACTATAATTCACCAAATGTCTGTCTGTCTGTCTGTCTGTTCCCAGGTACCACAAAAACGGCTGAACCGATCGCAACAAAATGTTGGGTGGGTAATCCTGGGACCCCCTGGAGTAAAATAGGCTATATTGTTTTTCCATTTTTTTTTCCAATTTCCAATTTTTCCAAACACGATGGAATAATATTTACCAATATGAACAGTGATGTGGCTTTTATTGAAATTCTACAAATACTGTTTAGATTTTGATGATTTGCGTGTGATATGATTTAACGGATGTTTTTATAAATCGTTTAAAATTTAAAAAAGCCTTCAATTTCTGATATCTTGCCTTTTCATTTGGCCCTCCCAATTGAACGGCCGGGTACCATTGTTAGTAGTACTAATATCATGGATTATTTGTAACAAGCATTCCCTAGCTTAGTACCATTGTTAGTAGTACTAATATCATGGATTATTTGTAACAAGCATTCCCTAGCTTAGACAAAGGTGATGCCCCCCCCCCCCCACACTATTCTTTCATCATACCGAACAAATCAAATCAAATCAAATATAATGTATGTTAAGTTGAAAATGATGTATGTCATTTTTTGTGACCAAATCAATAAACCATTTCCCATTTATCACTGAGTTCGTAATCACTTGGGATATTTATCGTATATACAATGATACTCGCTATGTAACAAAAATTTTTTTGGATGATTGGCAAATGGGGACTATATGCGGGTTAATATTCGATCGAAGTGAGTGAGTCCCAAGACGATACCTGTTTGTCCTCTTCATCAGATTTTTCCTCCCCTAGCAAATAGTTGCTCTTCGTTGTTGAGGCACTGTTCTCTGCACCAACAGGCAAGACTACTTGGCACGCCATGCTTTTTGCCTGTACAACAAAGTGATGTGAAGGTAGTTTTGCATTCACACATCAAGAGTTCGGTACAGGCAGATGGAACAGGATCTAGGCTATGAGCCAGACCCCCCAAATTGACCGGTCGGTACCATACAGATGGAGTAAGGCTCATTGTGATTTTTAGCAAGATATATGTCCCTAGATATGAAAAAAAAGTGATAGCAGTGTATAACTCTCGGCCATCTCTGTGTTATCACCCGAAATATTATTATACGCCCGCTTCGCTTCGCCAAAAAATGTGATATTTGCTAAAATTGGAATAAATATGTTTTTAAGGACCACAGAGTGCCGAGATCGAGATCGAGATCGTATTTGTTCGAGAGATCATGATAAACCTAGAGTGTGGAGCAAGTTTGCATGCATTGTGAAATATAATGTAGCTGATGTTACAAACCTACTTTAGGATACTAGCTAATACCAAAAATTACACTGAGATACCAAAAGTAGTAGACGAATAAACCTAAAATGTTCAAAAGCTATGTTTCGTTCCAAAAGATCAAAATTAGGGGGTATGGTTGAACATATTTTGAACTTTGCCAAAATATGTGCCCCAACCAACCACCATATTACAAAGTAATGATATATTCCAATGCAGTGGTTCCTTGCGAAGATTTTGAGGGGTCAAATGTTACTCTGGGAGTTTTCATTTTTGAAATATTGACAAAAATGTACAATGTGAATTCTGAACTCGAAGCGATTTTGACCACTTTTTCACTAAATTTAACATATTTTTTGTCATTATATCAATATTTTGATAAATAACCCCCACAAATGTTCTATATTTCTATTACTATATTAGTTGGCATCCAGTATGCAAATTATTGGCACTCTGTGGTCCTTAAAAACATATTTATTCCAATTTTAGCAAATATCACATTTTTTGGCGAAGCGAAGCAGGCGTATAATAATATTTCGGGTGATAACACAGAGATGGCCGAGAGTTATACACTGCTATCACTTTTTTTTCATATCGAGGGACATATATCTTGCTAAAAATCACAATGAGCCTTACTCCATCTGTATGGTACCGACCAACCCCCTTGGCTCATAGCCTAATCCAGTGTCATTAATTTAATCGGCAACACACCCTACTGTACACGCCAGCTTCAACCCAAATATCGGTGAGGCCAGATTGAGCAAGGAATACCCAAGTAATTCATTGCCGTGTGGAAGGAGCCAAGCCATACTACAATGTCGCCAAATTTATCTGTGTGTAGCCATTCCAGTTACGACCGTGCGCTCGCGAAGCGACAAGCGGGGTTAAGCATTCAGTTGCGTACGTGTGCCGTGTGCCGTACGTGTCTGCATTTTAAAAATTCATTTTCTCGGCAACCGTTGGTCCAATTGACATGAAATTTTCACCAAAGGAGGGCCTCCTCCTGTGGAATATTTTAATGATTATTATGACGTCATATGTCACGTGGTACAGGCGCCATCTTTGAAAAACTTCGCACCTCTATATCTCTGAAACTAATCCATGGAAAAAATTGAGACCTGGCTCATTGTCAACTACTCCGCAATGGGAATAAGACATGTTAATGATGATGTCATCAGTGCCTTCTTTGTGACGTCATTATTCGTCAAATACAACACATCCATCCGATCATTATTAATTTTTTCAGCAACTGTTGGTCTGATGGACACGAAATTTTCACCATAGGAGCGATACCTGCTTTATAATATTTTAATGATAATCATGACGTCATAGGTCATGTGGTACAGGCGCCATCTTGGAAAAACCGAAAAATGTTGCACCTCTACATCTCCAAAACCACTGCATGGAAAAAATTGAAACGTGGCTCATTGTAAAGAACTCCATATGGGGAATAGGTGTTAACGATGACGTCATTTGCGCCATAATTATGATGTCATAATTCGACAGGGACAACGCTTAGTTTGATCAATTTGAAATGTATTGAGCGTGATCTATGCAACAATTATATTAGAGAATATAAATTTATGATGTCATCGCTCACGTGGTCTGGCAGCCATATTGGATCACAGAAAAAAAATGTTCAAAAATAGAAGCGTTGGCTCGCAACAAGTTGACTGCGCACTGCGCAGGGTAAATATTCTATGAATACCATCTAGTTTTTCCTTGTGATACATTGCTTGATCGAGTGTGACGACCATTGTTGTTTGGCCTTGTTTCTGTGATAGCTTTGCTTCTCAATAGAAAAGTATCATTAGTGTCGTGCTGGTGCATGGTATTCACCTCTTTTGTGGTGGTTGTTATTATCTGGTTGAAACCAGTCAATGCTGCTACATTCTGAAGATCATCAACTTTAGTTCGACACCAGATCCATGCAAGGTCGGTCTTTTTCGCTTCTACGGACCTGCATGGCAGGCAGTTGAGACTCTCCTTTATCAGAGGTTGGTTCAAAGATGGAGGGACATGATGTGGAAGAGCATCAGTGCTGGTGATATCATGAAACTTCAGAGGGATATTCCCAAGTTTTGTGCTTCTCCCTATGTGGTATAGATGGAGCTCGTTCAAATACAGCCATTTGTGGAACATAAAGTCTGGGGTTTCTTCATTCAGGGTTTCTTCCTGCATGTCAAAATTATCTGCTGCGACCTGCATAAATTTGCCATGAACAATATTCTGTGAATGAATGAATTTGTTGCCATTCTCTTGAAACCTTGACAACTGTGAATCTGCTGTTGATGATTCGATCCTGTTGACTATGGGGTAGCTGTTGCTGCCACCAGATGTATGCAGATATTCAACCAGAACTTTTGAGCTTGTCATGTGGTGGGCAAAGATTCCAGTTCCACTATGTTTCGGTGTGTTTTTGCGTCCTTTAGGTATGTTTTATGCAATGTTCTGGTCTATGTTGAATGATGAGGATTTGTAAGCATTCCCATCATGGATCACAAGTGTAGACTCCATTGATGGTACTGGAGCATCTTCACATTCTTTGGTCAGATACTGGAAACTTTTTGATTTGTCTTTCTTTGCCAGAAATCCATCCGCTGTTCCAATGCTATATGAAACAGAGGTCAATGGGTATGCCATCAGTTCCTTCATGTCCAACTGCAAGCCTTGGCTTTGGGACATCACAAATAATTGGAAGGCAGTATTGCCCTATTCCAATAGCAACAGCAGTATAAGTGTGAAGATGCAAATCATTATTCTTTCAACATTCATTGGTAATAACTCAATCATTATCTTATCTATAAATATAAATACTTCTTTCTCATCTTTCAAAAACAAAAAAATTCTCATTAACATCTACAATAGATGATATTGTACACCGCTCCTTTCCTATGCCAACTCCAGGCGCTGCATGACGTCATTGCCGGGCACCGAATGGGGCCTGGCAATGACGCACGCTGAAAGGGAGTACTCAGTTTTCACTCCGGTTTCTTGCTTTCTTGTTTGTTTGTTTTTTTGTTTGTTTGTCCGGGCGAAACCTCAGCCATCCTTTGAGCTAGGAAGCTAAAATTTCGGCACAATAGTGAGCAAGCACTTTGGCAAAAACTGTATTTTTTGTTTTTTGCTTAATCAATTCATTGATTAGTTATTTAATGATTATCGATTAATTAAGTACTTTATTTCCTTTCTCATCTGGGCAATATCTCAGGCACATTTTGAGTTAGGAAGCTGATATTTGGACATGACAATGACCAAGTGATTTGGCTGAAAAGGCTATTTTTGATTTCTTGATTAATCAATTAATCGATTATTTTTTAAATTATTTGATTAATTACTTTTTTTTAAAGTTACAGATTCGGATGAAACGGTGGTGGTTTAGGTATTCTATTAGCCAATTGATTGATTTTTTTTATTATTTTATAACTTTCATTTATTTATTTTCATTATTAATCGTTTATTTCTTTTCTTTCTCATCTGGGAAATATCTCAGACACGTTTTGAGCTATGAAGCTGATATTTGGACACGACAGTGACCAAGTCATGTGGCTATAAAGGATATTTTTGATTTATTGATCAATCAATTGATCGATTAATTTATTTATTGATTAATCAATTAATAGCTTAATTAATAGATTAATTAATTAATTAATCAATTAATAGATCCAATAACTTTCGTTCTCTGTATTCCCAGTCTTTTCACCCATAGCCTACTTCCTTGTGTAAATCTCAACTCAAAAAAAAAAAAAAAAAAAAAAAAAAAACATTTCCTTCTCTGTTCTCATTCGTTTATTCATTCATATTCGTTCGTTCGTTCTTCGACCACGTGTTTCTCCCCCATTTCCCCAGATAGTTTTCACTCATTAACCTTCAATGTTTACACTTTCCCCTCAAGTTATGTATTCCGTCATATTTTATAACACCTTTTTCTTCTTCTTCTTTAAAAGGCTGCTTTCGACTTGCTCACCAAATCAATTCATCCCAAAAAAAATATCCATCTCCTATAGTGCCTTTTTTCTACATTCCCTAAACTCTCCTGCACTCCATCCTCCATCCAGCGTCCTTAAACGTATTTTTAACTCGAAGGTCACAAGAAACTCATTTTGCAATAAATGTTCGTTTCCCATAAATCGTACACTTTCTAAAATCCAATCTCACCCCTCCCCTCCAAATCTTCCCCATAACCCCTCCCCTCCAAATCTTCCCCATCACCCCTCCCCTCCAAATCTTCCCCATCACCCATCCCTTTCAAATCTCCCCCCTTGCCCCCTCCCTCCTAAACTACCCCCTCACCCCTCCCCGCCAAGACGCCCCCTCGCCCCTCCCCTCCTAGACTCCTGCCTCACCCCTCCCCTCCAAATCTCCCCCATATCCCATCCCTTTCAAATCCCTCCCCTTGTCCCTTCCCTCCCAAACTCCCCCCTCACCCCTCCCCTTCAAATCTCCCCACCCTCATTGCTTCTCAATTTCCCCCCGCTCACTCCCCCTCCTCAAAGCGTCCTCCCCGCTTCTTCCCCCTTCAAACTCTCACCTCCATCTCCCCCAACCTTCTGCCTCGCTCTTCCCCCTCCTCAAATAACACCTCATTGTGGCTCACCCAATCACCATCAAACCTTTTGTCCGCCCCATCCTTCCCTTTCTCCAAGCTATTCTGAAATCTCTGACACACCTTCAACAGCTCTCCCTACCTCTTCCACCTCTTCCACATCTTACCCTACCCCTCCTCCCCCCTGTTCTGTATCTGATGCTCCCCCTTCCTCTTCATTAACGGTATGGACCTCAAACATCCGGGGCCTTCGTTCAAACTTAACTGATCTCTCCGTACAGGTTGCTTCTGTCAAACCAGACGTGATCTGCTTAACAGAAACTTTCCTCCTTTATGATGTCTCTGATTCCATAGTATCTCTCCCGGGCTACTCCCTCCTCCGGTATGATAGACCTGAGCCTCGTCCTGGAGGCGGGGTTGCTATCTTTATCAAAAACTCTCTTCCTCACTCGCCCTGCACTGCACTCTCTCCACCTCACCCCCAGGAATACCTCTGGCTACGGCTTCCCCTTCGCTCCCACCTCTTGTTCATATGTGTGTTGTACCGTCCACCAAACAGTGATGACTCCATCTACATCTCGCTGTCTGATGATATGGACCAACTTCTATCTACTCATCCCAACTCTCTCTTCCTCATATGTGGTGATTTCAACTGTCATCATGCCAGTTGGCTGGGTGTGGGTACCTCTCTCACCAGCCATGGCTCCTCAGCAAAGGACTTCTGCAACTCACTGGGACTGACACAATCTGTCAATTTCCCGACCCGGATCTCAGTCAACGGAACATCTTCTCTTCTGGACTTGGTTATGACTAACTTCCCTGAAAATGTCTGCTGCTCTTCTTCTGCTCCGATCGGATCATCTGATCATGTCCTTGTTAAAGTGGACATCTCTCTGACCATCCTCAGGGAGCCTGCTCAGCGTCGACGAGTCTGGCATTTCACTCAGGCCAACTGGCACGGTCTTCAAGCAGCCATCAATCATCTGGACTGGTCTCCCATCTCTACCACCTCTGACATCAACTCATCCTGGGAATTCTTCCAAAGTAAATTGCTCTCTCTCATGCACAGATTTATCCCATCTCGTCTTCAGTTGTCATACCCTTCCTCCCGTCCATGGTACACGGAATCTTGTGGTGAGGCTGTTGCCCAGAAACAACTTGCCTTCGTCTCCTGGAAAGCAAATCCAACGGAAGGAAATCTCATTTCCTTTCACAAAGCCCGAAACAAGTGTGTGTCCACCCTCAGGAGAGCCAGGAAACAATATCTCTCCGTTCTCAAGACCGAACTCTCTTATCTGTCTCCCTCTTCCAAATCCTGGTGGCGTCTGGTCAAATCCGTTTCTGGTGTTTGTTCCCCCTCCATCCCCTCCCTTACCTCAAACGGCTACACAGCTGACTCCGCACGTGAAAAAGCTGAATGCCTCAACTCTGTGTTTGCCTCTAAATCTTGTGTCCCAAACCCATCCCTCTCTGTACCCACCATACCCAGTTGTACCCTGCTGCTCCTGGACTCCGTGTCCTTTCCTCCTGACAAGGTGGAAAAGTTTCTGTCAACCCTCGACTCTGATTCTGCAACTGGACCCGACGGCATCAGCCCACGGGTCCTAAAATCCTGCTCTGCTGCTCTATCTCACCCTCTCTCTGTTCTCTTCACCCTCTCTTTTGCTCAAGGTCAACTGCCATCTGCTTGGAAATCAGCCAACATCACCGCTTTGCACAAAAAAGGTGCAAAAACAGATCCCAGCAACTACAGACCAATCAGCCTTCTCCCAATTATCAGCAAAGTCATGGAATCCATCATTGCTTCTGATATGAAATCTTTCCTCTTCTCCAATGGCTTGATCTCTGATCATCAATTTGGTTTCAGACCAGGTCACTCTACTCTGGACATGCTGCTTCTGCTGTCTCAACAATGGATGGAGGTCCTCAATGCCAAACAGGAAATTAGAGCTGTCTCCCTCGACATATCACGTGCCTTCGACACGGTCTGGCACCCCGCTCTGCTCACCAAACTCTCCTCCTTTGGTATCCATGGAAATCTCCACGCATGGCTGGCGGACTTCCTCTCTAGTCATCGTCAACGTGTGGCCCTGAATGGGTTTCTCTCATCTCCTTTTCCTGTTCAGGCTGGAGTTCCCCAAGGCAGTGTTCTGGGCCCCGTGCTTTTTCTGGTCTTCATCAATGATCTCTCTGACTCTCTCGAAAATCCTCTCTATCTCTTTGCTGATGACTCCACTCTCTGCCGCTCCATTCCTCTTCCCTCAGATCGGCAGTCTGCTGCCTCCTCACTCTCTGAAGACCTGGACAAAATCACAGACTGGTCAAACAAGTGGAACATGTCTTTCAATCCTGACAAATCTCACACTCTTACTATGTCTCTCCGAAAAGATCGACTGGACAACCCTCCCATCTACTTTCTCAACAATCCTCTCCAAGAAGTTCTGTCGCTCAAGATTTTGGGTCTCACTATCTGCCATGATCTTTCTTGGGAAAACCACATTTCCAAGCTGGCCTCCAAAGCCAGTCGCCGACTGGGCATCCTCCGTCGTGCGAAGTCCTTCCTCGGCACACCTGAGCTCCTCACCACATACAAGGCTTTCATCCGCAGCTCAATGGAATACTGTTCTCCCCTATGGGCCGGTGCTCCTGCCTCACACCTAGCTCGGCTTCACGCTGTTGAAACCAAAGCTTTCAGAATTATTGGAATCTCCCGCGATGAAGCTATCTCTGAGGGCCTTTCACTCACTCACCGCAGGCAGGTAGGTGGTCTTTCTGTCTTCTACCGACTCCTCTCCGGCCTTGCACCCCCAGCTCTCTCTGTGCTCTGTCCCCCAAATATTCCTACAGGTCGCACAAGATCTGCCAGCAACCCTCTGATGGTTAAACTGCCGAAATCTCGGCTCTCCGCTCACCTTCACTCTTTCATGCCTCTTTTCTCCCGCCTCTGGAACAAACTCCCTCACTCCCTTCAATCTCACCCCTCCCTCCAGGTCTTTAAAACAGCTGTTCACCACCATCTCTTATCTTCCCCCATCCAAAACCTTGATCTTTTCTACCCCCGCTAATTCACCCCAGATCCACCTTGTTTGAAATTCCAACTTCTTTCCTGGAAGTCCTGGCAGTGTCCATATGTTTTATACCTCTCCCACTGCCCCCTTCCCACGCCCCCCCCCCCCAAAGCCCTCGCCCTCTCTCAGATCTCTCGATGTCTCCATGTCTCTCGGTCCCTGCTCTCAAATGTTGTGTTTGTGTCCTTCCCCCTCTCTCCCCATCTTGTCTACCGCTCCCTATGTTATATGTTTTATGTGTCGGTTTGTCTTTCTGTGTGATTAATGTTCGCTCTTTCACGAGCCTCGATCTTGTATACAAAAAAAAAACAAACAAAAAAAAATTTATTTTTCGATTAACGACTTATTTAATAAATTTTCAGAAAGTTACAGCTTCGGATGAAGCACTGGTGGTTTAGGTATGGTATTAGCCAATTGATTAAGAAAATATTTTATGATCATTATTTATTGATTTTAATTATGCAATAAATCAATCAAATATTGTACACCTCTCCCTCCCAATACAGTCTCTGTGAGCTGCACAGCGGTATCCCCGGACGTCGAAAGCACCCCGGCAATGCCGCGCTGGAGGATATTTATTTATTTGGCATGGGGGCGGTGTTCTTTGAATGTATTTGTACTTGTTTTTTTTTTTCAATTTCATTGTGATGGAGAATTAAACTCATTTAATATGGGATAAAATATTGTCGCGTGATTCCCCTCGGTTAAGACCGGGAAATCACGAATGGCAATCGAGCGTCAATGAGGCGACGTTCAATGGCGGATTTCGCTATATATATGCGCGGGGGAGGAAAGATAGAGGAAGAAGAAGCGGGAGATTTACCTGTCGGTCCCACGTGCAGTATTCAAACATGCAAAGTAATAAATCCAACCAAAAACAGAATTGATGTACAAAATACCACGGCTTTATTGCCGGACCCCGAGAACAATGGACGATCCCACACACCACACCACCACACGGTAAATAAAATATGACCTAAATTGGGATACCACACACCACACTTCAACAACGGACAAAAGAGAAGAATTAATAAAAGAAATCGTTGTGTTCTATCATGGGGACTTAGCTCTGTCTGGCAGTCACAAATCGTTGGGCTTGAGCACCGTCGTCCAACGCAGGCCTCCCCGCGCCCCGTTCACCAGGCCTCGACGTGTCCTTGTTCGCGCTCCACTAGGCCCACCGAGCCACCCGCTCGCCCCGGTCTCGTCTGCTGGCGTGCCACAGGCCATCCGCGTGACTCGAACGTGTGCAGCTCGCTCCTCCGGCCGTGCTTGGCTCCGTCCACATGGGATCGCTCGCTTGTCTGGAACCGAGATGTGAGACTCGACGGCTGAGGAATGCACAAAGGCAACAGGAGAAGAAGGGAAGAGCGTCCAAATCAAACATCCGGCCACAAAGGGATCGAGAAACCGAGAGAGAAAATGTCCGCCTGCAAGACGTTTTACCGGCCGTCTCGTGAAGTCAGCCCCCCATCCCTCTCCAACCAGTGCGTCGCTTCTTGTTCGCCCCTCGCGTCCTCCACTCCCATTGGCCGAGCGCTTCGCGCCCTTGGTGTCATCCCATCGGTTGGTGGCCAATCAGTGTCTCGCTTCCTTCCACCAATCGCGGGGAAGCTTCTTGGAGTGGCTCTCGGCCTGCCTGTTCGATGTTTCATCGCCATGGTGTAGTAATGCATGGCCGCTTGCTGTCTGTTCTTCCGGTGGATTTTGTTGTGAGAGGGGAATTAATTAGTGTGTATGCGCTAATGGGGATGGATTCCTAAGCTACGTGTCTATGAGTGTTGCCATACAGGACAAATGGATGATCACAGAGGGAACGACACACCGGGGAATTAGCATAATCCTTACAACTACTTAACATGCCCCGCCCCCTCATGGCGGGGACACACATCCAACTTATCCGACATCTGGGCTAGACAGGTCCTCTACTTGTTTACATCGAGATGGTTCTTGCTACCCACGATCATCGGAGCACCTCCCTATGCAGATGTACCTGGATCTATATATCCCCCTACCCAAAATTCATAACAATATCTTTGTATTGACATTTATTAATTATTTTTATGCTAACATTGGCTGATGGTTTTTTTCTTTTTTTGTATGTCCGCCTGCAAGACGTTTTACCGGCCGTCTCGTGAAGTCAGCCAGCGAGGCTCGCGTCGAGGCTCGCGTAAGAGCTAACATTAATCACAAAAAACATAAACGGACACATAAAACATATAATAAAGGGAGCGGGACACAAGATGGGGAGAGAGACGGAAGCACACAAGCACAACAAAGGTAGAGAACAGGGACATCCGGAGATTTGTGGGAGGAAGAGGGCTTGGGGGGGGGGGGGGGGAGGTATAAAACAAATGGACACTGCTAGGACCTCCAGGAAAGAAGTCGGTATTTCAAAAAGGTGGGTCTGGGGTGAATTAACGGGGGTAGAGAAGATCAAGGTTTTGGATGGGGGAAGACAAGAGATGGTGGGGAACAGCTGTTTTAAAGACCTGGAGGGAGGAGTGGGATTGAAGAGAGTGAGGGAGTTTGTTCCAGAGGCGGGAAGAAAGAGGAGTGAAGGTGAGCAGAGAGTCTTGATTTTGGCAGTTTTACTAGAAGAGGGTTGCTGGCAGATCTTGTGCGACCTGAAGGAATATTTGGGGGCAAAGCACAGACAAAGCTGGGGGGCAAGGCCAGAGAGGAGTCCGTAGAAGACAGAAAGACCACCAAGCTGCCTGCGGTGAGAGAGAGAAAGGCCCTCGGAGTTAGCTTCATCGCGGATGATTCCAATGATTCTGAAAGCTTTGTTTTCTACAGCGTGAAGCCGAGCTAGGTGTGACAATATCTCGGAGTTGTGACAATGTCTCCACATAGTCAGGTTCACTATGTTTTTTCGTTCAAAATCATGGTAGATTAGCAAACCTATACATTTTTGGAAACGTTATTACATGGAAAATCTGAAAATCAATGTTTACATTTGCCAATTCCGACCAATTCGATTCGACCAATTCGACCAATCGACCAATTCCATTCGACCAATCGCTTCGTTCGATCAATTCGATCGATTCGATTCATCGAATTCGATTCGATCGACCAATTCGATTTGCCAATCAATTTGACCGACCTTTGCTTGTGTGGAACGGACTGTGAAAACGATGCGGACTATATTGTCGGATACGACACACAGGACAGTGATGACGAACTCTAAATGGCATATTCTGTAATCGTGTATGTTTGATGCCATTGACTGCCTGTGTATATTTTATCATTGACTGCCTGTGTAGATGTGAAGTTATACTGACTGCATGTGTATATATGATTTTGCTGACTGCCTGTGTATGTTTGGTGATATGAATTATTGTGACACATTTTGATGTTATTAACTGCCTGTACAAAATGATAACATTTTTTTTTTTTTGGTTTTTTTTGTATACAAGATCGAGGCTCGTGAAAGAGCGAACATTAATCACACAGAAAGACAAACAGACAATCCGACACATAAAACAAATAACATCGGGAGTGGTAGACAAGATGGGGAGAGAGGGGGAAGGACACAAACACAACATTTGAGAGCAGGGACCGAGAGACATGGAGACATCGAGAGATATGTGGGAGGGAGAGGGCTTTGGGGGGGAGGCATGGGAAGGGGGGGTGGGAGAGGTATAAACATATGGACACTGCCAGGACTTCCAGGAAAGAAGTTGGAATTTCAAACAAGGTGGATCTGGGGTGAATTAGTGGGGGTAGAAAAGATCAAGGTTTTGGACGGGGGAAGATAAGAGATGGTGGTGAACAGCTGTTTTAAAGACCTGGAGGGAGGAGTGGGATTGAAGGGAGTGTGGGAGTTTGTTCCAGAGGCGGGAGAAAAGAGGAATGAAAGAGTTAAGGTGAGCAGAGAGCCGAGATTTCGGCAGTTTAACCATCAGAGGGTTGCTGGCAGATCTTGTGCGACCTGTAGGAATATTTGGGGGACAGAGCACAGAGAGAGCTGGGGGAGCAAGGCCGGAGAGGAGTCGGTAGAAGACAGAAAGACCACCTACCTGCCTGCGGTGAGTGAGTGAAAGGCCCTCAGAGATAGCTTCATCGTGGGAGATTCCAATGATTCTGAAAGCTTTGGATTCAACAGCGTGAAGCCGAGCTAGGTGTGAGGCAGGAGCACCGGCCCATAGGGGAGAGCAGTATTCCATTGAGCTGCGGATGAAAGCCTTGTATGTGGTGAGGAGCTCAGGTGTGCCTCGGAAGGACTTCGCACGACGGAGGATGCCCAGTCGGCGACTGGCTTTGGAGGGCAGCTTGGAAATGTGGTTTTCCCAAGAAAGATCATGGCAGATAGTGAGACCCAAAAGCTTATTTGATTATGCAACTTATCGCAAATATAAAGACAGTATTTTGCAATTCAAAACCTTTGATTGGTGTCTTACCATTCCCCATAGCACTAATTTGATACTTTCATTGGATTCCTTGTCCCTGAAAATATAGGTTTAGTATATTTTAAAAAGTTTTTAGGGTAATTAGAGGCAGAAATAGAACAAAATATGTATTTTACAGTGGCCATTTTGAAAATCCAAAATGGCCGCCATACAGGTATCTCTCCAAATGTAAACATTGATTTTTAGTTTCCTTATGCTATAACCTTTCCAAAAATGTATAGGTTTGCTAATCTACCATGATTTTGAACGAAATATAATTTATTGACATAGTGAACCTGACTAACACTTGTTTCATTGAAACAATTATTGTGTCCAGCCTTTTTATGACTTAACAGCAATAACAGTCTAACTAATTTTGATGGGTCATTTGGAAGAGAGCTAACACATGTCCATCTTGATACATTACCTTGATACCTACTCTCTTCAATCTTACGCCTCCCTCCAGGTCTTTAAAACAGCTGTTCACCACCATCTCTTATCTTCCCCCATCAAAAAGCTCTACCCCTGTTAATCAACCCCAAATCCACCTCCATCAAATTCCGTTTTCTTTCCTGAAAGTCTTTGTAGTGTCCATCTTGTTTATCCTGTGTACCCCACCCCAGCCCTCTCCCTTCCACAGATCTCCTGATGTCTCTGTTCCCTACTGTTGTTGTGCTTCTTTCTCTCTCCCCCTCTGCCTTTATTATATGGTCTATGTGTTTGCTCTTACACGAGCCTCGACTTAGTATGCGAAAAAAAATCACTCGCTATCGATGTGTATCGTCAAAGCTCCTCCCCCCCAAATATATATATGGAGTACATCTTTTCCCTCACCCTCCTCCTCGTCCTCCTCCCCCAAAACGGAGGGGCCTGTCAAAGCCCCTCCCCCACCCCAAATATATATATATATGTAGTACATCTTTTCCCTCACCCTCCTCCTCCTCCTCGTCCTCCTCCCCCCTCCCTTCCCCCACCTCCCCCTCCCTTCCCCCACCTCCCCCTCCCTTCCCCCACCTCCCCCTCCCCTCCCTTCCCCCACCTCCCCTCCCCCTCCGCCACCTCCCTTCCCCTCCCCTTCCTCATCCTCCTCCCCCGCCCTTCCCCTCCTCCTCCCCCTCCTCCTCCCCCTCCCTTCCCCTCCTCCCCCTCCCTTCCCCTCCTCCCCCTCCCGTCCCCCTCCTGCACCCCTCCCTTCCCCCTCCTCCTCCCTTCCCCCTCCCTTCCCACCCAACTCCTCCTCCTTCCCCACCCAACTCCTCCTCCCTTCCCCACCCAACTCCTCCTCCCTTCCCCACCCAACTCCCCCTCCCTTCCCCACCCAACTCCCCCTCCCTTCCCCACCCAACTCCCCCTCCCTTCCCCACCCAACTCCCCCTCCCTTCCCCACCCAACTCCCCCTCCCTTCCCCACCCAACTCCCCCTCCCTTCCCCACCCAACTCCCCCTCCCTTCCCCACCCAACTCCCCCTCCCTTCCCCACCCAACTCCCCCTCCCTTCCCCACCAAACTCCCCCTCCCTTCCCCACCCAACTCCCCCTCCCTTCCCCACCCAACTCCCCCTCCCTTCCCCATCCAAC